>NC_043714.1:76980418-77026965 GCF_006229205.1 Suricata suricatta
GGCCGCCCGGGAAGCCGGTCCTGCCTGGCGGGGAGGCGGGCCCTGCGCACTGAGGCCAGAGAGCTTCCAGAAGCAGGGCTGCAGGGGCTCCTGGACGCCCAGGGGAAGGTCTGCCGCGGATGGCTGTCTGTGTGCTTGGGTAGCAGCCTGGACCCCCAACCCACCTCCCCCACCTGCAGCTGCACCGTCCTGAGTGGAGGCCTTGGGGCCCTGATCTGGGGGCGCCCTGCCCCACTGAAGATGGGGGTGCCATACCGAGACAGGGGTGCATAAACCTGCGTGCTGGCCCTTGGTCACCCCAACACCTGTGGCCCCCAGCCTCAGACCACCTGGGGGAGAGGTGAGGGCCCCTCTCCAGCGGCTCTGACCACAGGCAAAGACCCGAAGGTTCTGATGTTGGACCAGCCCCGTGGGCAAGCTCCCACCACAGCCTCCCTGACACGTACGTGTCCAGCCCATCCTGCGTGTCCACGCTGATATCCTGGGGACTTGGAGGAGTCCCAGGTCTGGCAGCCGCAGGCCCCAGGGACAGCCCAGGAGGGGGCATCTCAGCCCCGAGGCTGCGTCCTCAGAGCGCCACGCGAGCCTGGCCCCGGCCCCACTGACGGATGAGCGATCACCCGCCGGTCACTCCCTCCTCTCCGGTCAGGGCAGCTCGAGGCCAGCACAGGGCCGGTCGCCTCGCTGGGGCGTGAGCGCTGGCCCCACCTGGGCTCTGGGCTCCGGCCCTCGGCTGCCCGGCCCTCGGCTGCAGGAATCCTGCACCAGGGGCAGGTCGGGCCTCTGTGGGGAGAGCTGGAGCTTTCTGCAGGTGGGCGAGGAAAGTGGTCGTCTGAGTCTCCTGGGGGCAGCAGAAGGGGTGCGGCTGGCCGGGCGGCCTTGCCGGAGGAGGGGCCAGAGGTGCTCTGGGAGACCATCTGCTCTCTGTGCCAGTGGAGAGAGCGCTTTCCTGTCTGCCATCTCCTGGCCCGTGGCCTGCTTGCACTGGGCACACAGTAGGCGCTTAAAGACGTCTGCTAGGCAGCTCAGGGAGTTTCGGGGGCCTGGCTCAGGGCAGTGGCCCTGAGGCCAGCGAGACCCCAGCATTGCCTGTGATCAGCTGTGGAGTGTTGGCGCCCTGGGCTCAGAACCTGCAGTGAGAGGGGTCAGGTCCACCGGTTTGCGCCAGGTCTGGGAGCCAGGTCCCCCCAGCACCCCCTACTCTCAGAACTGCCCACCTCACTCTAGGTACCTCCTCCAGGAAGCCCTCTGGGCTTTCACTGTTCCTGTGCCTACACTTACTCCCTTAGCACATGGTGGCCCTGAAGCGTCCGCTCCCTGAGGTGGGGGCTCTGCTCGCCGCGGCCCCCAGCACGCAGAGCAGGCAGCCCCGGGTGAAGGTGCCCGGCCTCTGCTCCTTTGTGCCCACCGACCAGCACACCCTGCAGGGACAGGCCACCTCTCCCCTAGCGGCTCCTCCCTGCTGTCGCGCTCTGTGCTGGCCGCCTGGGTGGCCCCTGGCACGGAGCCGCCGGCCCCGCCCTTCTGAAGAGCCCGTGGCCATAACGGGTGAGGTCTGCGTTCAGTGCCACCACAGATGCACCGTCCCAGGGCCCTCGGGACGCTCGGGTGGAGCGCCTCCAGGGCAGGAAGGGAAGCGGAGGCGTGTCACTCGGGGCACCCACGCTCGGGGTATGGGCTCCGGGCCCCTCCTCAGCCTGACTGCCCGATCTCACGGACACACTGCCCCCGGGAGGGAGGCAGCGCCTGCTCAGTGGGCCCGGAACTCCCTGGATTTGGAATTTTTATACGGCAAAGGGCACAGAGAGAATCTCAGAGGCGGGAAGGGCGGCTGGCCCCTCGCCTTCCCGCCCTCCTGCCGGGCAAGCAGCCCAGGGCTGCCAGTGACTGCTCTGCTCTGTCCCCAGGTTCAGGACGCCGTGAAGTGCCGCGTGGTGGACCGGCAGGAGGAGGGCAACGGGGATTCGGGGGGCTCCTTCCAGAACGGCCACGCCCAGCTCATGGTAGGCTCAGCGAGCTGCCCGGCAGGGCTCCTCCCCCTGCTGGGAGCCACGCCCAGCTCATGGTAGGGCCAGCGCTCTGCCCGTGGGGCTCCTCCCCTTGCTGGGAGCCACGCCCAGCTCTTGGTAGGGCCAGCGCGTTGCCCGGCGGGGCTCCTCCCCCTGCTGGGAGCCGCTCTAGACCCCGTGGCCCCCCAGGAGGAGCTGAGCCCCGTGCAACCCTGGGGAGACTCACCGAGGTGAAATCCCTGGTCCGGGGTCTGGGAACGGGCAGGGCCCAGGTGCCGAGTCTGGGTGGGGCTGCCAGCGGCCTGCGCCCACTCCTCTGCCCCCAATCTCTGTACCTCCCACACCGACTCCTCCGGCTCAGGCTCAGCCAGGATGGGACTTGGTCACTCAGCCTCCATCCCGCGGACCGGCCCTGGCCTGTCCCCTCACCCTCTACCCTGTGTGGCCTTGTCCCCAGCCAGGTCGGCTTAGGCCCTCCGGCATCAGACATGCCGTTGGGCGCCAGGTACTGTCCGCCCCTGCTGCCCACCTCACAGGTGTGTGCTGAGACATCACCTCCAGGGAGCCCTCCCTGACCCCCCCCCCGCCCCCGCCCCCCCTCCAGGTCTCCTGTTCAGGTCCTGGGAGTGCCCTGGGTGAGTTCTCCATCCCATCACTTCACTGGGCGCCTGCTGCCCGCTGGGTGCCCCCCGGTGTGCGGTGAGCCTGGCCACCAGGAGGTGTTCCTTCAGTCCTCGGGTGCCCAGCCAACCCGTGGGGGTGTGAGGCTCACAGCCAGGGCCTCGGCAGGTGCTGGCGGCCAGCCCTGGGGAAGAGGCTTGTACCCTCACGGGCAAGGGGAGGGGAACGGACGCCCCCGACACTGCTCCTGGCCCGATCTCTGACCTCAGGCTTTATAGTCTTCCCACCGACCCAGCGTCTGGTTCTCGGAGAAGGAAGCTCCAGGTTTGAAATTAGGGTCCAGCCCCACGGCCCCTGGAGAAGGCCACACCGCAGCCTGGGGTGGCCCGAGTGGGTCTCCCAGTCCACCGGGCTCTCTGAGGCTGGGGCCTGGGGCCCCACTCTCACGTCCCCCAGCTCCCAGGCTGGGGTGGGCCAGGTGCCACAGCGGGATCTCAGCCACCAATAAGGGGCAGCTGGCCTCACCCTGGCACCGGACATCTGTGTCTGAAGCCTGATCTGCGTCTCTGGGCAGCTGGCCTCCATTTCCTCATCCTCGGGGCTGCAGGGAGGACCCCACAGGAGATGGGAGACAGGCCCCCACCCCCTGCACACCAACAGGGGGCGGCCTGGGCGGCAAGAGGCTCTGGCCTGAGACTCTCCATGCCCCGCCTCATGGAAGGGACGTCAGAGCAGAGCAGAGGGGTCCTTATGCTGGAGTCAGAGGGGCGGGGGCGGGAGTGAGCCACGGTGGGACCGGCCTTCCCAGCGCATCCACGCACGCCCTGGAAGGAGCTCACGTGCACACACGTGCACACACGTACACACAGGTGTGCACACGGCGCCTGCTGGGGGTCACTGCACACGGCAGCATCCGGGCACGAGCTGCGGACCTCTTCCCACTCCGTGGCGGGCACGCGCGGCAGCTCCCTGGCAGCGTGGGGGCCGGGCAGTGGCCCAGCCCCGCCTGCCGGCTCCGGGCCCTCACCCTGCCCCGCCTCTGTCTTGCAGACTGACTTCGAGAAGGACGTGGATCTGGCCTGTAGATCAGGTGAGCGCCTGCCAGGTGAGAGCGACAGGTGGCCCTCGCCTGGGCCACTTGCTTTTTCTTTTCTCTGTGTGTCTGTGTGTGTGTCTGTGTGTCCATCTGTCTGCCCTCATCTCACCGCCACCTGCCACAGCCCACACCGTGAGGCTGGGTCACATCCGCGCAGACGGAGGGCGGGTGCTCGGAGGCCTGGTCGGCGCAGACAGACGCCCCCGCACCAGGGCCTGGCCCGCCCCAACCCTCGCCTTCTCCAGCCTCTTCCACCCCTCCCCACCCACGGCCCTGAGGCAGCAGGCAGGGTCTGTGAGTCGATAACAGAAGAAACTTCCAGAAACCTGTCCAGGAGCATGGGCTCACCAGGGCTCATGTGGTGCTGGCAGGATTCTCAGCACTGGAGGGACCCTGGGCCCGCGCCTGGGCCTGGCCCTGTCCTCCCAAGCCCCTAAACGAGAAGCACTGTGCCCCCCCCCCCCAATAACCACAGACACTTCTGGTCTTTAGTGTCCACTCTCTCCGTGGGGGTGGTGAGGCTAGACAACTTGTGTGACACGGAGCTGCCCCACTTCCTCCCTGTCACCGCCTCGTGTCACCCACCCCTGCCTGCTGTCCCTTAAGGGCCCACATTCTGTGTCGTCCTCACATCTCCATCCTCCATCCAACCAGGGAGGAGTGTTGGCCGAGCCTTCAGACTGGGGGGACGTCAGTAGGAGCAGGAGGAAGGCAGGGTGAAGGAGCCGTCACTGAGCCCTAGACTAATGCTGAGTTTCCTGGAAGCAAGAGGAAAAAGGGAACCACTTGCCCAATGAAAGGACTCTGTGTTAGTGTCATTGTTCTGAGAACCGGGCGTCCGGGGCCCAGGACAGGCAGTGTGCCTCAGAGCTGTGGAGAGCCAGCTGGTCACACTGCCCCGCGTGTGATCCTCAAGGGGCATCTTCTCTAGAGAGAGCCACGGGGCTGGGAGCTGAGACGGCCCCAGACTGGGAGTGTCAGCTGCTGCTGGGTGAACCCAGGAGGGCTTCCTGGAGGAAGTGATCTCTGGTCGGGCGGAATGGGAACTGGACAGAATGGTCTTTCCCTTCCCATCTTGGTCCCACGTAGCCTAGGCAGCTTCCCTGAGAGGTGACCTCAAGACTTGAGAGCCTTTGGAGGCTCGGGCCCAGCCCCCTTTGGGTGGCCCTGGCCTCTGAGCCCCCCATTTCTTCCTCATCGTGACCCAGGCTAGCCCATGACCTCAGGCAGCTAGCACCTGGGGGTGCAGGGGGAGGCTGAGGTCACAAACACAGCATGAGGTGGGCACACCGGCAGGAGGTCTGGGAGCCTGGAAGGAGTCTGGACTTGGGGCCGAGCACCCAGGAGGCCCACAACTGGATTTCGGCAGGAGGGGGGTGCACAGCTCTGTCCAGGCGAGCTGCCCCCTGTGGGGCGGATGGGCAGGTCTCTGCCACAGGGACTCGGAGGGGCACAGGTTTGCTGGGTGAGACCGGAGTGGGGGAGGGTTGCAGACGTGGGTGCAGGGGGTCAGCATTCCGAGGCTGGAGAAGAGAAGGGGCCCGGGAAGTTCCAGTACAGGGGCTGGCGAGTGACCGGCGGGTCGGAGGGCGTGGGCCGACAGGGTGGCAGAAGGGAGTGGCGGGCGTTTGGGGGCCAGACCAAGGTGCTGCTGCGTTCACAGCAGGCTCCCCGGGACCAGCCTGCGTGAGTCTGGCCGCTTTGGGCCTCCTTGGGCCAGCGAGGCTGAATCGACTGGTAGGAGCGTGGCACGTGGTGGGCCAGCTGGAGCCCAGGTGGGACGTCGTGGTGGCCTGCCCCCCCCCCCGCAGCTGAACAGGAGGGGCTAGGCATCAGGGCGCTGCACCCCAGGAGCGATGAGGGGTGTGTCCCCGAAGTTCCAGGAAGCGTGGGCTGGCTCCAGGGCCGACAGGGGCTGCCCGGCTGCTGGGAAGGGCTGTGTGTGGGTGGCAGCCATTTGTCCTCCTGTCTTTGGGGGCAGACTGGAGGACCCCACGTTCCAGCCTTGCTTGAGAAGGCCAAGGACTCCCGGCTGCAGCACCACCAAACACAAGAGAGGGCGCGCCCGATCAAGACCCACCGAGGTGTCCCCGAGGCCGCCCTGACCCCCTTGCCTGTCCCCACAGTGCTCAACAAGGACATCGCAGCCTGCCGCACGGCCACCATCACGGGCACGCTCAAGCGGCCGTCGCTGCCCGAGGAGGAGAAGATGAAGCTGGCCCCCGCCAAGGCGCCCCCCGCCCACTTCAACAGCCTGCCGGCCAACGTGTCCAAGCTGCACCTGCACGGCTCGCCCCGCTGCCCGGGCGGCCCCCTGCCCGACTTCCCCAACCACTCCCTGACCCTCAAGAAGGACCGGGTGCCCAAGTCCTCCTTCGCTGGTGATGGGGACATCTTCAAGAAGCTGGACTCGGAGCTGAGCCGGGCCCAGGAGAAGGCCCTGGACACCAGCTATGTAATCCTGCCAACGGCCACGGCCACACTGCGGCCCAAGCCCCCCGAGGAGCCCAAGCACAGCATCCACATCGACCAGATGCCCCAGACCCGCCTCATCCACCTCAACATGGCACCTGATGCAGGCCTCCCCGCCCGCAGCCCCCCCTCCCGCCAGCCCCCAGGGGCGGGGCCTCCGGAGGCACCCCCCGCCCAGCCACCCCCGCCCCCACCACCCCCACCCCCACCACCCACCCTGGAGCCAGCGCCCCCCAGCCTGGGGGAGCCCGGGGAGCCTGCTGCCCACCCAGGGCCCAGCTCGGGGACCGGGACCAGGAACGAGAATGTCACCACCTTGTCCGTGAGCTCCCTGGAGGTGAGGGCAGCCCCGGGGTCCTGGGGGCAGGGGGTGCTGTGAGCGTGGCCAGTTTGGGCTGCAGCTCCGCACGTGGGGCCTGCAGCGAGCGTCGGGGAGGCTGGGGGCCAGTGTCCTGGCCTCACTCCTGCTGGCAGGGGTCCCCTGGCAAGAGTGGGGATGGCCTACACTGGAGAGCTGGGCTGGGCAGAGCCTGGCCTGGGACCCAGGCATCCTCAGCCCATTCTCTAGCCATGCTGGCCCTGCTGGGCCCTTATGACAGGGAGCGGGGGGCCTGTGCCATTGCAGAGGGGCCCACCCGGCTGGACTTGAGCTGGCCCGAGTCTAGCCCATTCCATGCCTGGGCGGTCACAGCAGCAAGGCCCTCCTTAGATCAGCCTGAAGCCGGAATTGACCGCACTCTGCCTGTACAGCACGGGGCTCCGCGCGCACTGGGGGGAGCACTGCCTAGCACCCTCAGGGAGCCCCCCCCCAGGTCCCCACCTCCTGGCTCACTGCCTCTGGTGAAGCAGCCCCAGGCCCCAGTTCTCTGTGGTGCCCCCGCCACGCCCCTGCCCTGCGCCCACTTCTCGTCTACGGTCACCGGCCAGTGCCAGTGCAGGAGGACAATCTAAGCGAAGAAATGCAGGGCAGAGGGTGTGGAGGGAGGGAGCCTTGGGCCTGGTCCTCCCCTACTTCTGGCTGCCCTTGGTGTGCCCACAGTCTGCTCCAGGGCCCCAGTCCTCTGCATCACCCTTGTCCCCTGTCTCTCAAAGCAGGAGATGGCCCTGGGGACAGTCTGGGACAGAACGTGATGAAATGCTTCTGCGGGCTCACCCCCATTCTGGACCTGGAATACCAGAGCCCCAGGCAGTCACGTGACTGCCATGTGACTGGCACTGCTGTCTGGGGCCTTGGGCCTCGCTTCCCCTGGCTCAGCGGGCCCCCCCTTCTGCCCACCTGCTTCCCCCAGAGCACTCAGGCTGGGCCCCACTGTCTCTGGACGGGGTGGCCGACAAGGGGCCTGGGCACTGCGAAGTGTAGCTTCAGGATGGTCAGAAGCATGTCCCCCAGCCTGGCGGAGAACCCAAGAGCAGGCATGGGGTGAGGGGGTCCCCAGCGTCCCCCATGCTCAGGCAAGGAGAGGCCTGGACTTGCCGTCAGGGAGGTTTTGGGGAACTGCTTACAAACGCGCACAAACACCTTCTCCCCACAGCGGCGGAAATCACGATATGCAGAACTGGACTTTGAGGTGGGTCCTGATGTCCCCTTCCCCAGACACCCAGGGCCAGAGGCGCTCAGACCCCCGGGGGCCCAGGCAGCTGGAGCCTGACCACAGGCAGGGAGGGGCTGGGGAGGAGGAGCCCGGCCTGGCAGGGCAGCTGCCCTCCAGGCTGAGGACGCCCTGCCCCTCGTGCCCCGCAGAAAATCATGCACACCCGGAAGCGGCACCAGGACATGTTCCAGGACCTGAACCGGAAGCTGCAGCACGCAGAGAAAGACAAGGAGGTGTTGGGCCCCGAGAGCAAGGTCTGGGGGACGGGGCGGGGCCTTGGGGCCGCGGGTGGGGTGGTGGCGCGGGGCGGGGCCCTGGGTGGGGTGGTGGCGCAGGGCGGGGCCTTGGCTGGGGAGGGGCGTGGGGAGGGGCGTGGGGCGGGGCGTGGGGCGGGGCCCAGGGACGGGGCTGGCAGAAGGAGAGCTCTTAGTTGATGCTGGCTTCGAACCCTAAGCGTTCCTTCTCCCTGGTTCACCATTTCCCCCCAGGCTGGCCTGAAGCAGCCCTGTTAGAGCCTGGAGGGCCAGAGCCAGCATGCGGGCCCCCCAGGGACCCACCCCACGCCCAGCCCCGTCCGGAGGGGTGGGCGGCGCACGGGGTCAAGGGATGGGTGCTGGGCAGGCAGGCCCGCCCCTCCCCGCCGCCCATAGCTGCAAGCCGGTCCGCCCCGAATGTCCCCGCAGCCCGCCTCTGCGCCTCTCAGGCCCCTTCCTCTCGGTTTGATTCTTGTCTGCGTTCTCTCCCCTCCTCATCCGCTCCTGCTCGGCGGCGTCCCTCCTGGCCTCCGCCCCCCCTCCCCCGCCCGCCGGCCAGCAGCCAGAAAAGCAGCAGACGCCTAACAAGCGGCCCTGGGAGAGCCTTCGGAAAGCCCACGGGACGCCCGCGTGGGTGAAGAAGGAGCTGGAGCCGCTGGCGCCCTCCCCGCTGGAGCTGCGGAGCGTGGAGTGGGAGAAGTCGGGCGCCACGATCCCGCTGGTGGGCCAGGACGTCATCGACCTCCAGACCGAGGTCTGAGCGGGTGGGCGGCGGCCACGCACCGGCCCGAGGAGGGGATGCTGCCCCCGCCCCGCCCCGCTCCCGCCGCAGGACGGGCACAGACACGCTCTCGGGCTGCGGGCCAGGCCCGCGCCCCGGCCTCAGGGCGCTCGAACGGCGGCCAGGCGGAGGCCCGCAGTGCTGGGACCAGAGCCAGAGGGGACAGGAGGCACCGGCGGCCCGGGTGGGCACAGGGCTCCAGAGGCCCGAAGGTGCCTCAGACTCTGCCCTCCTCCAGCCCGGCGCCGGCGGGCAGGCGGGCGGGCAGCCGCGGACAGTGGCAGGGCCGGTGCGGCCAGCATCCCCAGGACGCCTGCCAGAGCTGCCACGGCAGAGGACCAGCCTGCTTGGCCCAGCTGGCCTGGCACCATTTTTTAGACACCCCTACCCTTCGGGAAGCAGCCAGCCCCACACCCACACACCTTTCCAGGGCCCGGGGCCCCTCCCCAGACCCAGGTGGAGAGCACAGCCCTCTCTCCCACCTGTGCTGACCCCAGGGGCAGGACTAGAAGCCCACTCCGGGAAGAAGCAGGGGTGGGGAATCTATTTTTTCTCTCCTTTTCTTTTCTTCAATAAAAAGAATTAAAAACCCACATCCCCTCTGTGTGGCCTTTCTCTGTCCGTCACAAGGTCCCGACCCCCAGCCTCGGTCCTTCCACTGGGGGCGAAAGGGCAGGGGAGGCCTGGTGGGCACCTCGGCTCCACCCCTGCCTTGGGCCCTGCCTGGGTGTCAGAAGCTCACTGTGTGGGCCCCGGTGCCCAGGCCAGCAGTCACGTGGTCCCCAGGGGTGCCGTGAGGGAACTGAAGGGGACCCTCAGATGCTGGACGCCTGTGTTCCCCCCCTCACCCACAGACTTTTAGACCCACACGGTTGGTGTGTGACTTCCCTATGGCTGGAGTCATTGCTGTAGGGACAATCCAGGACTGCAAAGAAATGTGGTGGGCAGAGGATGTGGTGGGAGGGAAGAGGGACTCTTGAGAGCTAGGCACCCCCCCTTCCGTCTGGCCTGTGTGCCCACTGCCTCCAGGACCCCCGCCCTCTGCATCACCTGTGTCCCATGAACCTCCCGCTTTGTCCTGGGACGGGCGTAAGGGACACATGTGAACACACCCACAGCTGCGCCCCATTCTCCATCCTGCCCTGCCCTCTGCCACCTCCCACCTAGGCCCGTGACACACAGCTTGCCCAGGTTTCTGAGCATGAATTTGATGCTTGTCCCTCTAGTGGAAATGCCGGGTCTTGCCTCTCCTCTATGCTTCCAGCAGGGGGCAGCCTGAGCCTCCACAGGGAGCCAGGCTGGCAGGTGCGAGGCTGAGAGAGGAGCTGAGCCAGGATCCCCCCACCAGGCTGCACTTCTCACCCCAGGGCAGGCCCCCGGGCCCTGCTGGACCCTGAGAGGCAGCAGACAAGGTCCCTGACCCGAAGAAAAAGTGTGCAGGTGGTCTGTTTGCAGGTCCCAGCACCCTGGATTGTGGTCCCCCAACCACGTCAGTCAAGATGAAAACAATGCCAACCCCCCTGAAAAGTGAGGGAGCTGCCTGGCACGGGTCCCCCGGCGCCCCGCCCTCCACTGTCACGACTCCCTCGGGTGACAACCATAAGTGGCAGAGAATGGAGGGGAACCGGTGGTGACCAGGTGCAAGGGCTGGGGGCCGAGTGACCGCACCTGCCTGTTGGGAGTGCGCAGCGGGAGGGGCGGCACCAGCACGCAGGCCCGCAGGAGCCAGCCTCGCAGCCACGCTCTGAACGCTCCGAAACACCAGCTCTTCTTGGTGAGATTTGGCAGCCACACCCCCCTCCCCACCTGAGGCGTGTTAAGGTTGATCACCGATTTGCACAGTAGCTGCACGCTGGATGCACCCGGGACGCACACAGGACGCACACGAGACGCACACGGGATGCACACGGGCACATTGGAGCAGGCCCTCCTGGGACACTCGATGACATCTTACCCGTCATTGGCTGCACAGCCTCTCCAGACAGAAGCATCCAACTCTGAGCGCATCCGGCCTGGGGCCGGGGGATTCGGATGAGGCATCGGCCTGTGCTGCCTTCCTCATCCCTCAGCTGATCCAGAAGGACCCCCAGGAAGGGGGGGTCTTGGTGCAGAAAGTCCTGAGCCCCGTGCCCGGCTCCTGGGGGAGGCAGCGCGGAGCAGGGAGCAGAGGGTTCGCCACTGCCCTTGTGTGCGGACCTCCCTGCGCTGTTCACTGTGCAGCAGCAGAGCTGGAGAAACGGCGAGCCAAGAGGACCCACCACACCATCCCTGCACGTGAGGCGAGTAACTGGGGCTCAGGGTCAGCAGACTCGGGTCTCCCCGGGCTCAGCTCCCCCCAGGAAGGCTGTATCTTTCCAGGAGAGGCCACATTCCTGTCCTGCCCAGGACCCCACGTTCACGGCTGCTCTGTGCTGCACGGCCACACGGTCACTGGTCACAGAGATGGCTGTCCTGTCTTGGGCCTCGGTGCAGGAAGCCCCCAGGGACGTTCCCCCAGACTCATGGAAACCCCCGGGCCTTGCACGGGGCCACCTCTGTCACCTGTGGGGAGACTGCTAGCGGTGCTGTGCTCTTGCCGCCAGGCGGGGCGAGGTCTGGACACCCCGCTCCCCCCGGCCCTAGTCTTGGGCCCTTCCCTCTGCGGGGAGGTCCCAGGGGCAGCGAGAGCCACGCTGTGCTGTTCCCTCCAGCAGAAGCCACTCCTTTCAGAGGTGGCCAGGCCACGGGAGAGATCTTCCTGGACCTTATGTTTTCTTCCCTGTCTGGGTGCCTCTGGACAAGCACCCCCTCTGGCGCTCTAATACCTCCTCTGCCCCCTTTCTCCTGCCACCAGCGGAGCCATCATGGCGTAGGGGTGGTGCCCAGGATGGCGGTGGCCACCGTGAGTGGCAGAGCACGTGCTGCCGGAGCTGCTGGTGCTGGTGGGGAGCGGTTTTGATGCCGACCGGCATCGGCGTGGCTGGTGGTGCAGGGGGGGCGGGGGCGGGGCATTTGGCAGATGGAGGGACTGAGGAGAGGGAAGGAGCTGCCTGAGGACAAAGACCGGAGCCTGAGTCCTGGGGGGGGGGGGGGCAGACGGGAGGCAGCCTTCTCCAGGCCACACTCCTGACACCCAGGTCCCCCTCACCCCACTTCCTCCTGTCCCCAAGGCCAGCAGGGCCGGGGCGGGAGGGGGAGGGAAGCCTGAGCAATCCCTGCTCCCCTGGTGGAGAGGCCCCACCTCTGCACAGGTGGAGACCCTTTCTGGAAAAGCCTTCACAGCCACCCCCCTCCCCACCGCTGGCCCCCATCTGGAAGTCCCTCTTCCAGTCTAGCCTCCTGCCGCAGTACGAGAGGAGCGTGTGCCAGTCAGCAGGCCCCGCTCTCAGTTCCCACCCCTCCCTCCCTCCCGAGGCCACCCTCTCACTGCCCTGTGGGCCGCCCAGCAATGCCCTCTGGCCCCTCCTGGCCTCAGCCAAGAGGAAGGGCCCACCTGCAGGCTCCCATCCCCTCCCCAGGCCTTGTGTCCCCCATGGGCTTGCCTCCATAGAGGAGCAAATCCGCAGTGTGCCTCATGCCCCGGGACCAGTTCTAGAACCTTCCACCGGCTGGGAGTGCCCTTCCTGGCCCTCCTCCACCCACCGCCTGCTCCTCGTGAAATCTCCAGGCCATGTCTGGGGAACAGGAGACCCATGTGTCTCCCTGGGGTGACAAGGCAGCTGGCCAGAAACGGCCACCCCACTGCCCTGAGAGGATACCAGGAAGCCCTTTCGAAACGATGTAAAATCTGGGGTCCTTCGCTACCATCCCCCCAGGCCCCTGCAGGTGTCTGGGCTCACCCTCAGCAGTGTTCAGCCCCAGGCCCTGGGGAGGACGCCGAGGCCCCGCCAGGAAGGGCTGGCGCGCCGGTCAGGGCCAGCAGGGGTCACCGTCTGCCCCCTTCTGCCAGCGGACAGAGCAGTTCTCAGGCTGCCCGTAGGTGAGGGTCCCCTTCCGGTGCACCTCTCTCCATGAGGGCGCCCCGTGGCCCTGGCCAGGTTGGCTCCGAACAGTCCACAGAGGGGCCCAAAGGTAGGCTGGCTAGGGGCACATGGCCTTGACCTAGGACAAGCCCCGCTCCTCTGGGCCTCAGTTTCCCCTCTGGCACTGCGGCAGCAGGACTGAGGCCAGCAGTCTGTGGCCCTGCAACCTCTCGAGGCGTGGGGAGCAGTGGGCTCCCAAGTACTTGTTTCAGGGCCTAAAAATAACCAGGAGGGGAAGGGTGTCTCTGAATAGACCGCCAGGCTCCGGCGGAACCGGCTCCAAATAAGGCTCTGGCAGAGCCGGAAGCCCCGACACAGTCACTGCTCACGTCAGCCTCCCAGCTGTGCGGCTCCAGAACCTTCCCTCCCTCCCCAGCCAGCCCTCAGCCCGGGCCTCCCCCCAGAGCCATCAGGCCTGGGGCAGGGCCCGCAGGGGTCTGGGGAGCCCCCTGGAGACTGCAGCTCCCCGGACAAAGAATATTGGGGTCTGAGCAGTAACAATCATGGAATCGAAGATTTGCTCATGGGGAGACTTCCACTTACACACGCGGATGTCAGGACAGTCCCAGTCAGACCCCTCGCCCCAAATCTCCAAAGACGCAAGAGGGGGCCCCCTGGGGAAGGCAGGGTGGGCTTTCAGCGGGCTCTCCCTTCGGCGTCCCCATGAGCGGGTTCCCCAGACGGCGATGGGGGGCAGCCTCCAGCCCTGCTTGGGCCAGTCATCCCCACAGGCGGGTACCCTGACCGGCGATGGGGGGGGACAGCCTCCAGCCCTGCTTGGGCCAGTTGCAGGGCGCAGGCGTCCCCAGCTGTCCCAGGAAGGCAGAGGAGGTGTTGCTGGACTCAGCGAGGCTGTCTGGGAACACCATATGGACCCCGCCCAGGAAGGGGAGTCGGGAGGAGGCAGGCGGCAGCACCCCCCACCAGCTGCACCCTCTCTCCATCGCGGGGAGTTCCTTGGGAGGCAGTAGTGGGTGGGGCAGCCTGGTTCTGGGGCAGGCCGGCTGCCGGGGGCCTCGGGGGGCCTGTCCCCTCGCGGGTGCGCCTCCTTCGCCAGCCGGGGCCCCACCTGTGCTCTCCGGTCGTCTCCATCCCTCCCAGCCCCCTTCCAGGCTCGGGGCTCGCCAGTCCTCTGAAGGGAGGCAGCTGACAGGCTCCAGCCCAGTCCCTCTAAAAGGGACTTAACCTCCTGGATGGATGAAGGGGGCCCGGGGGGAGGCAAGACAGGAAAGAGGAGGGGTGGAGTCATGGTGGAGAGGAGGGGACACAGCCTGGTGAAGGTGTCCGGAGATCCAGAGCAGGGATGCGACCCCCCAGGCTTCTGGCCAGAGGGCGGGGGGAGGGGCTTGGCTGAGCCTGGAGCTCAGAGGGGCGGTAGATGGGCGCCCAGGTCCGCAGACTGACCCAGACCTGAGACTGCAGATGGTCTGAGGGCCGGGCAGGCGCCTCCCTGCAGCAGAGGGACCCTCTGCTCCCAGGCCCCACCCCTGTGGGAATTCCAGGGGCCACAGTGGACTCGGCTCCCGCCCCAGGTCACCAACAAGTCACTAGGGGCAGGTGTGGCCAGGGCCATACGGCTGGGCCCGGACAGCTGCCTGGGTCGCACTGGAAGCGCCCCCTTCCTGGCCCCAGCCCGGGCCTCCCACACCAGCCCCCACAGTCCCTGCCCGTGGCTGTCACCTGCTTTCCTGGCCTCCCCTTGCTGGAGCCTCCCGCCCCCACCCCACCTGTGGCTCCAAGTCTCTAAGGAGCTGTGACGTGTCTTACATTAGGTTTTGGTGTGGGGGGTCTGCCCCCCATCCGGCTCGCATATGAGATCTTCTCCTGACGGCAGGGAGGGCCCCTGGGGAGGCTGTGCAGACACGCCTCCTCCACCCTCCCCTGGGGACATGTTGTCAAGGTGCGGGGGCCACCAGTGGATGGGGGGGGGCCAGGGGAGCAAGCCGAGTGGACAAGTAGGGGGAGGGGGCGGCGGGGGCTGGGCCGAGCTCCGGGCTGAGGAGTGGAAACAGACAGGGGCGGGCTCCTGCTGGAGGCGCACAGAGCAGGACAACTGTGGGGCCCGGCGAGGGGCCCCATGGGGCAGGGGCTGGTGTCCCCGTCCCCCATCACAGAGGAGGGACGGAGGCACACAGAGGTGAGTGACTTGCCCAAGGTTGCAGAGTAAGTCCGTGGTGAGCTTTGAACCCAGGAGCCCTTAAGAGACACCACACTGGCCGTCTGGGTTTGTGACAACTGAGGATTGTCAGGGGAAAAACAAAGTCATTTCCGTTGCGTAACTGAAAGCAAAGCCAGCAGGTCTGAGGCCCACGCACTCAGCACCGTGGCCTGGGCACCTCAAGGCGCTGCCGGAAGTACGATCCGTCGGCACACAGGCCAGCGCCCGGCGCTAACCCGGGCGGGGGGCGACGGCCCCAACGGCCGCTTCGCTCTGCGCCCTCCGCCCCTCCCTTCCCCTGGAACTCGGGGCCAGACGCCCCTCTGCTGGGTGAGGCCCAGCGTCCAGCCCACACCCGGCCCCCGGCGCCCCTCTTTCGGGCCCCTTGCACCAGGGACTCCCCTCTCTCCACACGCCTCCACAGCTCCCGAATTAGGCCTTCTCGCCGCATTTAATTACACAGCCATTCAGGCTTTCTACTTCTTGAGTCACTTCTAGGACGCCATATATTTTTAGAAATCCATCTCTTTCATCGAGGTTCTCCAATGTAATGGAGGGACTTGCTCAGGGCAGTCTCTTCCCACCTTGTTGGTTTCTGATGTGTCTGACATCGTCTCCTTTTCCTCTGGCCTTTGTTTGAATTGTGCCTTCCTTTTCTCTCTCTGTCTCTCTCTCTGTCTCTCTGTCACTGTCTCTCTCTCTCATTTGACATCTGATCAGCTGTTGCAAAGAACAAATGTTCAGCTTTGTGGGCCCACTAAGTGGCGCCTTTCTCTCTTTTGTCTATTTCTGCTCTTGTCTTTCTGTCCTTCCTTCTGGGGGGGATGGGGTCACTATGAACAAAAACAACTAATTCCTTAAGCAGGATGCTTATCACCGTAAACTTCTAGATTTTGATGTGCATCTAATGTAACTTTCAGGCTACAAATTTCCCTCAAGGTGTTGCTTTAGCTCCGTAGGGACCGTTTCCGTTAGCTAGCGTTGTTTTAATGGTTACTTTCTTTGATACATTATTTTATGTGCTTTAAAGTCCTGAAATGTGGACATTTTAAAACCTGCCTTTTTGAGATTTCCATTTTAATTATAATGCTGTCATAGGATATAGCATGTGCCGATTAAAAAAAATACTCCCTATGTATATATTTTTTAATTTTTTAAGAAATAAAGCACGAGTTGGGGAGGGAAAGAGAGAGAATCCCAACCAGGTTCTACACGATCAGTGCAGAGCTGGATGCGGGGCTCGAACTCACGAATTGTGAGATCATGACTCGAGCTGAAATCAGATGCTTACCTGACTGGGCCGCCCAGGTGCCCCCCCCCCCCGCCCCCGTGTATTTTCTAACTGCTGGGAACACAGCCCTGTGTGCAGTCGTGGAGTCAGGGCTGCCATCTTCCATGCGGCCGGCTGCTGCTTCTGCGTGACCTGCCAGTAGTTAAGAAAGGAATATTGAAAATCCCCACCAGGATAGGTTTTTTTGTAGTTTTACCAAAGTTTGCTTTGTGTATGCACCGCCTCAGGTGGGGACCGGGGTTTAGATCGCCCTTCTTCCCAGCAAATCACACCTTTTATTCTCTTGAAAGGACCCCCTCTCTACATGATAATGATTTTATCTTTTGACTTACAGTCCATCTTGTTTGATAGTATATAAACACCCTAACTGTCTTTTGTTAAAATACTATTTAAAATTCAACCAGAGAATCTCTGTTTTTGAACAGGTTTTTAATCACATGTGTGTGTGACCACTGTGTACCCACTCCTCGCCGCGTTCCCTATCCGTCCTGCTTTTATGCACTTTAAAAATCCTCTTTCTCAGGGGATGTGGGGGCTCGGTCAGCTCAAGTCATGATCTCACGGTTCGTGGGTTCGAGCCCCGTGTCGGGCTCTGTGCTGACAGCTCAGAGCCTGGAGCCTGCTTCCGGTTCTGTGTCTCCTCTCTCTGCCCCTCCCCTGCTCACACGGTCTCTGTCTCTCAAAAATAAACATTAAAACAATAAAAAAAAATTCTTTCTTGATTTTTAAAACAATCACACTTTTAAATTTTCTTAATCCACTTTCACCTTGTATTGGTCCAGAAACCACAGATTCTTTCTATTCCTTTTCAGCTGACCTTTGAAACTTCACATTATTTTTTAGAAGGTCTAAAATTTTGCAAAATATTAACACCCTTTTCAAACAAAACAAGGACCTAAGAATATTTTAATCACCCTCTTGGGATTTAGGTAGTCTATCATTTTAGCTCCGTATTTTTGAAACTCCGTAATGCAGACTTTTTTAAAGACCAGACGATATTTGGTTGCATTTACTTATGTGTTTAAGTTACTTTGCTCACCGTTTAGTTGGGTTCTGGGCCCGATTATGATTTGTGGGTGGGGGCTGGGGTGTTGGGCGGGTCCCACCAGCAAGCAGCGGCCAGAGCCCAGCAGGGGCCCTGCAGTTCTGCTCGACCGCACCCGGACCTGGCAGCAGCCCCCCGGGCCGGGCTCCGTCCCACAAGACTGCCCCCCCCTCAGATGCCAGCTGCACCCCAGCTTGTCGCCCGAGGCTCTGGCCGCCAGCCTACCCTGGGGGTCCCCTCGCCCCGGCCTCGGCTTGGGTTCGGTTGTGCGAGCGGCGCATGCAGCTCAAGCACCGTACTCCCTGGATCGCTGGTTCTGTTATAAAAGGGCTGTAACTCAGGAAGAGAGGGAAGCGGGGCACAGCCCCCCCCCCCCCCCCGGGCCCGCAGTGTCCACCAACCTGGAGCGCTGAACCCGTTCCTTCCGGGGTGCGAAAGAGGCTTCCAGCCACAGCGGGACTGAGGAGGCCGTTGGCTCTCGGGCCCCTCCCTCTCCCCACACGTTAGGGCTGGGACTGAACATTCCAGGCTTCTCATCCCACAGGGGGCTCCGGGCCACCAGCCCCTCCTGAGGTGAGGCCCAAGGGTCATCTCATTAACATAGCAAAAGACACTTGTCCTCACCTACCCGGGATCCCAAGGGTTTAAGGAGCCACTGTCTCAGGAAGGAGGGCAAAGACCTAACGTCTGCTGGTGCTGAGTCACAGTATCACACCAAGTCCTCCAACATCCGTGCCTTCCTTCTCCAGTGTGTTCTGCCAAAGTCCTTGTCGTCTGTCCATGATAACCTCTCTTTGCACAAGCAGAAGACTGAGCTGCCCCGACTCCCGGGCCACGCCCCTGCCGCGTGGTCCCCCCCCCCCCCCCCCCCCCCCCCCCCCCCCCCCCCCCCCCCCCCCCCCCCCCCCCCCCCCCCCCCCCGCCCCATCCCCTGGGGTCCCGGTCCTGGGCGTTTACCCCTCTTCTCCCCATAACCCTCCCCAACCCCTAAACAACGATTCTAGTTGAGTTAATGTGTCTGTTTCCTTTATAATTGCTCTCAGGGAAAGAAAAAAGGTTTTTTTTTTTAAACTTTTTGAACTAATTTTAGGCATTCAGAAGAGGAGCAAAAATAGTATAGAGGGTCTGTATGCCCTTCACAAGCTTCCGCTAATGTTCACATCTTATTAATCCGCGAGGCGGGGCGCCTGGGCAGCCCGGGGTCGGACTCTTGATCTCAGGGTCATGATCCCAGGGTCGTGGGACTGAGTCCCTCGTCGGGCTCCGTGCTGAGCGGGGAGCCTGCTTGGGATTCTCTCTCTGCCCCTCCCCCGCCACTGTCTCCACACTGTCTCTCTAAAAAACTGAGACAGTTATCAAAGTGTACAGATTTTAAATTTATTTAAATTATATTATATACCTCATTCTGTGTTTGACTTTTCTCCACTAGGTGCTTTTTAAAATTTTTTTTAATGTTTGTTTTTGAGAGGCAGAGAGAGAGAGAGCATGAGCAGGGGAGGGGCAGAGAGAGAGAGAATCTGAGCTGGGCTCCAGGCTCTGTGCTGACAGCTCAGACTCACGAAACGGGAGATCATAACCCAGTCAGGATGCTTCAGACTGAGCCCCCGGGACCCCGACCACTAAGCACTTTTTTTAAAAACAGATCTGGGTTGCTATGTGTGTACTCCATCTGTTATTTTTCTGTTTTTCCTTTTTCTTCACATGATAAAACTAAACAATCCTGCCCGATGCAAATCCCAGATGAAGCTACACGTGGCGACCCTCTGCATGCTAACACTGGTGTGCCTGCCGGAACTTTCCACACTTTACCCCACGTTACCCCCACGGCTGATGTACAGTTAAGACTCAGCCACCGTGCGGCTCCAGGAGTTTGGGCAAAGCCAACGCACACGGGTGCGGAGCGGGCCGGCCATGGGGAGACCCCCTGCCTGCACTCGATGGGCAAGGGGCCAGCGTCAGCTGCTTCCCTGCGGCCCGGGGCGCTGTGTCTCCTGGGCGGCCGTCCCCGGTCGGCCCGTGGGCCCTCCTCCCTCAGGGGAAGCCGCGACACAACCCAAGTTACGAGGTCTGACGTCCATTCTCCCTCGTGGATTGCGCTTTCGGTGTTAGACCTACACGCTCACGGCCATGCCCGACACCATGCAGGTTTTCTCCGGTGTGACCTTCTAGAGGTGACCTTTACCGAGCTGCATTTTACGTTTAGCTTCAAGAATTCACGTTAAAAAAAAAGAATCCAGACAGACCCCACAAGCCACTGGAATTCCCGTTTGTGAGCGGCATGTGGGGTCTGTCTGGATTCTCTTTTTTTAACGTGGAGGTCTGATTATTCCAACAGGCTTGTGAAGAGACCATCATTTCCCCACTGAATGGACTTTTTTTTCTCTTTGTCAAAGATCAGTGGACTGGAGTTGGGTGGCTCTGTTTCTGGGCCCTCTCTTCTGTCCCACTGACCACTTCTTGCACCAACACCCACGGTCTTGACCGTTCACTCTTCTTCCGTCTTCTGTTTCCCTGTTCAGATATTCTAACTCTCCATTCGTTGTGCTCTCTCTTAGAGCTTGGGCACATCGTTGATTTAAGGTCTTTGATCACTTCAGCACCTGTTACCTCTTAGTTGGCATCTATTCAATGCCCTTGCACTTGAGGTATTCCTGTTCTTTCACACGGCAAGGATTTTGGACTGCGTCCCGGCCGCGGTGGATGTTTGGGGTGAGCCCCGGTCCGACTTGGATTCCGGGAGGACACCCATCTGGGGAGGGGACGTTTTTGCAGGCAGTCAGGCTGGGCCCGCGCCGCCAGGCCATGTCCGTGAGCGGTGGCCCTAAGCCCAGGTGGGTTTTCAAAGCGCTCCCCAGGCTCCTGAGCCTGCCTTGTGTGTGTGCAAGGGGCAAGCCCGGGACCCGGGCAGGGCTGCCCTTTACATCGGCCCTAAAACTGCCACGTGCTGTTCACGGTTGGCCCCAGGGGCCCCGCACCCGCTGGCGAGACCTCTGTCTTGAACGTTCTGTGCGGCGCATGTGCTGGTGGGTCTCACCTCCTCCGCTCAGCAGGTGCTGTGCTTCCTGGGGAGTCTGGGGAATCTACTAATTTCCGCGCAGCTGTCCACTCACTAATTCACAGGGAGAGCCGTGTCTGAAGCGCCGCCCCATCTGGCCACTGAGACTCTAATTCAGCGACTGCATTTTTCCTACCTAACGTTCTGATTCTTTTTCAAATCTGCTTGGCTGTTTTTGATAATTCTTTCTCTTTGGTCATTTGATGGTTGTCTTTTGTCCCTTTAAATGCTTCCTATGGGATCATTTTGCGAACCGTGTTGGTTCATTCTGGACCCTCATCCCGAAAACATCTGAGGTCCGCAGGGGCCAGAAACCTCGGGGTTCCCTGCTCCCGCTCTGGGCCTCTTTCCGCCCGCCTGCGCCCCTCTGTGCCCACCACAGAGCCACTCAGGCCGGGAGGTGGGGGCTCCACCCGGCCAGACAGCTTCCTGCCCCAGCCCCCCCCCCCCCCCCCCAGGCAGAGCATCCCACCCACGCTCCCTCCTCCCTCCCTGGGGGGCCACGCCTCGGGCCCCTCAGTCCACCAACCGTTCCTGTTCTTGGCTGGCTTTGGGCGACTCCCATTTTTTTGCTTTTTGTTTTTCAGCCCTTGGAGATTTCCCTGCTTCTCTCAAGAGCCAGCATCACATCCAAAAGTACATTTGCTGTCATCTGTCCAAGACGTCCTTGTGTTTTCGTGGGAGGCTGCCTGGTCTGCAGGTGTCGGAATCTTCTGTTCTGGCTCCTGTCCCCACTGTCGACCCCGAAGTGATCTGGGGCAACACGGATCCCGTCCACGACCCCACGCGCTCCCCGGCGGCACTCTGTCCCAGGCCGCACCCCTCTCTCCGCCGCTGCATACCCTAAGGATTCTTCGCCGGGACACCCTCCTCAGTGGAACCACGATGAGCAGGGACCCCTCGTGTGGGGCCAATCTGCCTCTCCTCCCCAGCCCCCACCTCCAGACCGCCCCTTGCCCCAGGCCCTCCGGCAGGGGACATGTGCCCCTGTGCTCCCCACCCCAGCCACTTAGCTCCACTGCCCTGCAGGGGTAGGATGCACGGGCTTCTCTCTGGCCCGACACCCCCATGGGCTCCCCGGCTCTGGCAGACTCCGGCCCAGCCCAGCTCCCATCCACCCTTCCAGCCCGTCCTCGGCTGACAGATCACGCCCCCCCCCCGCCCCCCCACCTTCGTTCATGCAGCACCTGTGCCGAGACGGGCTCCTGCTCAGTGCCTTCCACCCCCTGACCACTCGCTGGTCATGTCCTCCAGGCTGGCCTCCAGCTTGCCCCCTCCACAACGCTCCCTCACTTCCCTGGCTGGAGGCGGAGTCTCTGGGTGATCCCTGGGCCCCCGGAGCTGCTGTCGGCACCTCCCCAAGGGCCAGTGGCACCCTGGGATGATGCACTGTGTCCCTCCTCACTGGTTTGACTCACAGTTGCCGGGCGGTGACCACAGGCCCACTGCCGTCCCCAGACAGCCACAGGGGAGGGGCCCCAGGACACGGCTGGAGGGCCCTCGCTGCAGCCTGGAGCAGGAGGCAGGCTTTGTGCTGCCCACCTGGGCACCAGGGAGGGGGGCAGTGCAGGCAGGGAGCCAGGCCGGGCAGCGCAGGAAGGTGGACGCCAGGCCCCAAGGGTCTCAGACCCACGCATGCTGCAGAAGAGGTGGGGGGCTTGGACCAGGGCAGCAGGGCAGTGGGAAGATTCTAGATGCTGGGGATCTCTGGATCTGGGAGGGCTGTGAGGGTGGTGAGGGTGGGGAGGGGTCAAGGCTGACCCCCAGGGGTCTGGGCCCAGCACCAGCAGAGCTGCTGAGGACCCCATGTCCTGAGAGTCTGGGTCTGGAGAGGGGGCCGCCAGCTTCACTGAGGGGGTGCGAGGCAGGGAGAGCCCAGGGAGGCCAAAGGGAACTGTCCCATTTACCAGAGGACGTTAGACATGGGCCGGGCTGCGGTTCAGGGGGTCACGAACGGGGACAGCTCACCATGTCCTCCACGAAGCGGTCAGAGAATTTGTGGCTCGTGGAGTCTGGGTCCTGCTTCAGGAGCTCCAAGTCTGCACAGAGACCCCAGGTCTGATGCACAGCCGCTCGGGGCAGGGGAGGCCAGAGGGCAGCCTGCTGCGGGAGCTCGAGGGTCCAGGTGGGGGGCACGGCCCTGTCCCGGGAGCCCCGTGGGGTGTATGTGGGGGGGGTCACGGCCCTGTCCCGGGAGCCCCGTGGGGTGTATGTGAGGGGGCACGGCCCTGTCCCGGGAGCCCCGTGGGGTGTATGTGAGGGGGCATGGCCCTCTTCCAGCCCCCGGGCCGTTGTGATCGTGACTGTGGTCCGATTCGCCTTCTTATCACGAACACACATTCTGGGAATTTGGCCGTCAGCTCGTGACCTTCCTGCTCTGTGCCCGGTCCAGGACCGCCCCTGACCTCCAAGCCCCCGAGACGCACTCACGGCTCTCATGCCCTTTTCGCCTCGGATGCCAGGACTTCCTGGAGACGCTGATCCCGTGTCCTGGAGAGGAAAGGCACTGGGAAGGGTCTGGAACATTCCAACGCTGCCAGAAACAAGGATGCCCACAGAGAGTCCAGGGACAGGGTTCACAGGGAGCAGGATTCCAGTCCGAGACCGGCAGGTGTGACAATCTGAGCAATCAAGCAACGACGCAAACCATGGTAGCGATGCCTCCCGGGAAGGAGCAGGTCCTTCATGAGCCAAGAGGCCGGCTGGACCGCCTCCCCCAGAAAGGATACATTGAGTCTTAACCCCCACGACCTCCGAACGGGACAGGACTTGGAGACGGGGCCTCTGGAGGCGATGCTGTGAAACAGGGCCACACGGCGGTCCTGGTGCATTATGGGGGGCGCCTCAGGAGGGGAGTACCGTGGACGCAGTGATGCTCACAAGCCAAGGCCAAGGCAGCGCCCGACCCAGGAGAGGGCCTGGGAGGGCCCGGGGCCCAGCCGGCTCCATGTTGCAGGCCACTCATGTATGTGGCTCAGGCTCACCGAGCTGTGTCACTGGGAACTCGGGGACCCAGCAGGCCATTGGCTGGAGGTGCCACTCCAGAGGCGGGAATCAGCAAAAAGGAAACAGAAAGGAGTTTTCTGTAAAAGAAGGGAAACACTAATAGATTTCATTTTGATCAGTATTTAACACTGAGGGAGCATTTAAACACGGGCGTCTTGTTTCTTTCCTCCACGATTGTTGACAAGAAGGCCCGGCTGCGACCCTGGGCCATGTGGGGCACCGGGAGAGAGGAGAGGAGGGCCCGGAGCACACACTCGGCCCCCGGGGCCCAGGGTTCAGAGCCACAGGCTGGCACGAGGCAGCTGGCTGGTGGCCGAGGTCAGCCAGGCCGGATGGGGCTCAAGGGCACAGCAACGGTGCCACATGAGGACACTCGCAATGAGGGCTGGGAGCATCAGGGTTGGAGAACCCGTAATCCACACGTCTCAACTGCTAGAAAATTCCAGAAGGGGCTTCTAGCAACACTGGCAGACTGGGTGAAAATATCGGGATGACAGGAAGGAACGTCGGCGTGAGCGACATAACACAGGGGTCTGGGACCCACGCTGCCGTGCCGAGGGGACACGTGCGGGGCAGCGAGGGGCCCAAAGGCCGCAGGCCGGGGGCAGACGGCAAGTCAGGCAGAAGGAGCCCGGGCCGCCAGCCGCCCCGCCGCGCCCCCTGCCAGCCCGCGGTGGCAGCCGCTTCCTTCGGGGTAAAACTCCAGCTCCTGGAAGGTGTGAAAACGGGAGAATGTGCAAACCCAGGAAAGGCTGTGTGGGAAGAGTGGGGGGGCCACCCAGAACGGAAGGCGGTGAGGACGCGCATGCCGCACGTCTCCGGGCTCCGCCAGCGCCTGAGCCGTCCCCGGGACCCCGTCACGGCGAGGTTGTGGCGGGTCTGGAACCCACAGAGGAATGAATGTTAGTTAAACCTGCGAGTGTAACTTGGTCACACTGACGGTCTTGTGCTCTAACACAGGCAGTTTAATAAATTGGTGAGATCGGGGGCACCTGGGGGCTCAGTCGGTTCAGCATCCAACTGCAGCTCAGGTCATGATCTCACGGTTTGTGGGTTCGAGCCCCGAGTCAGGCTCTGTGCTGACAGCTCGGAGCCTGGAGCTGCTTCCGATTCTGTGTCTCCCTCTCTCTCTGCCCCTCCCCCACTCACACTCTGTCTGTTTAAATAAACATTTTAAAAAGTTAAAAAATAAAAATCAAAAAGTAACAAATTGGTGAGATCAGAAACCACGGTGTGAACCCAAGGGCAGCAGGCGTCTCTCCGCGCGCTGCTCCCGTCACCTCCCGTCAGCTCCCGTCACCTCCCGTCACCTCCCATCACCTCCCGTCAGCTCCTGTCACCTCCTATCAGCTCCCGTCAGCACCCACCTACAGCCGAGTCCCCACAGCAAAAGGGGGCAGGCAGGTCAAGACCAGAGCCACACACACATGACAGGTGGCCCCGCGGTCCCCGAACGCGCTGAGGTGGGCATCAAGTCCAGGCACCCGAGGAGTCTCGTGGGAGGAAAGACCACCCTCCCACCCAGGAAGCCGGAGGCGGAGACCTGACACCTTGGGAACGAGACCAGAAAGACTCCAAGCGAGGCCTTCCCCCTTCCCTCCCTCCCTCCCTCCTCTCTCAGCCTACATTAGGAGCAAGAGAAAAGACGTGTTTCAGCCACGCCCGGGGCCACGCACACCCATGACACCTTGGAGCCGGGAAGTCAGGGTAACACCCACCCCACGTGGCACACAGAGAAGGACCCGCACCCCAAAATGACCAGAGCAGGTGACCCGAGGCGGGAGGCCCTGGCGCCCATCAGAGCAGAGCGTTCCTTCCCCTCCCAGCTCCAAATTCACCCCTGCTGCGCGCTCTGGGAAAGCGGACCCGGCTGAGTGTCATCCTCGCCTCGGGGGCAGCGTGGGGTGCAGGAGGGACCCCGCCCCCATCCCTCAGGCAGGTGCCCCCAGGACTGCCCCCAGGCCGTTTCACGCCGGTCTCCTGTGACCCCTCCCCCTGTGGGACCGACCCCTGCATCTCAGGGCCCTGGGTCCACGTGAGCCTCTCTGCCACGCCCCCAGCTCCGGGGACAGGGGTCCTCCTGACCTGGAGTGGGGGCTGTCACCCACGACGCTGGGCGCTCCCGTCCACGCCCACACGCCATCCCCGCGGTCCCTCATCCCTCAGCGTTCGCTCCGCCCTGTCCCAGCCGGTCCCCCTCGGCCCCCAGGCCCTGCGGCGGTTACCTTCCCCTGCTCAGAGCGCTGTGACGTCCGTCTCCTGAACAGATGCTGAGGGACAGACACTGAGACAATCACAGCCACGAGGGTCGTTGAGGTGTGGCGGCCCCACGGGCACCCACAACCTGTGGCTAGGGTGACGCGGCACCGTCATCAATCCTGGGGACAGCTTGGTGCCCAGCAGTGCTGCTGCGTGCAGTGGGTCACCGGCACCCCGTTTCCCGCGGGCAGGGAGCTGGGCCCCGCACGCGCACTGCTCCAGGGCCGGGGCAACGTGGGGGGGGGGGCCCTCCCTCAGACCCCAGCACAGACCGTGGAAAAGTAACACATCCGGCCACAGAGCTCCTGCACAAGCAGAGACACGGTAAGCAAAGTCCCCGAAGTCACAGGCTGGACGACAGCGATTACGGTACAAGTGACAGCCGTGGACCCGCACCCGGAGCCTGTGGGGCACGCGACACTCACCAACGACACCCACACGCGGCGGGGAAGGCGCTCAGCACAGAGGTCCCGCCGGCTCCTCAACGAGGCGGCCCCTGCCCAAGTCTCTGCCCCCCACACCCCTCCTCCGGGCACCTTTGCCCCCAGACCGTAGCCCTCCCCACTTCTCCAGAAACGTCCGCCGTCTCCCAGCCACGGCGGGGACCCTCAAGCGTCTGCGCACCCCTCAGCCAGATTCAGATTCAGGGTGGCCACCAGGCTGGAGAAAAGCCTGGATGGGGACCGCGGTCCCTGAGCGCTGGGGAGGGGTCCCAGCCGGCACGGTCTGAGGGTCTGGACTCAGCAATAAACTGACGGCTGGAGACCAGAGCCGTGGTCTCCTGCCCGCCCGCCCCCTGCGCACGGTCTCCTCACTCAGGTCCTCAGCGGGGATGAGGCCCCGGAATGTCTGCGGGCCCCACCCGGGGCCTCGCAGAGCTACGGGGCCCTCCGCACACCTGCGCTGGGGCGTCAGTGGGCGCTGGGCTCCCCCCGTCCGGGCGGGGTGGTCCCCACATGGCCCCAGGGGCCCCGAGCTCCGTTACGGAGGGAGGGGCCCCCCGAGGGAGGCCCAAGGGGCCAGCCCAGCACAGCACCCACAGGACCCAGGCGGATGCCAGCCCCCCCAGAGGACCCTGACTGCACACGGCCCCCAGCCACGTCCCCGGCCTCCTGCCCCTCATCCAGGAGGGTGCTGATGCCTTACCACATCGATGAAAATGTTCTTGGCGCCTGGGCCACGGCCCCATGCCAACTTCCCAAACAGCTCTTTCCGGAACTCCCACTTCAGAGGATGGCACAGCACAGGAAGGTCAGCTTCGTCTTCTGGGGGGCACACAGAGACTGTCAGTCACCTCCCTCCCCATCAACGCTCCCCCAGGCAGAGACCACAGGACCTTCTGCAGCCTCGCTGGCCCAGAGGCAGAGGTGGCGCAGCCCGGCCAGGACCTGGCTCACGGCGGTGCCCGGGCCACGTAGCTGCTCACACCCTGGAGAAGGCTGTGCCTACGGGACACCGTAGTGTCTTCACCCCCCAAGCCCCGTGGGTGCTCTGCTTTAATTCACCAAAAAACTCAAGAGGCCAGTGGTCACCCTGGCCACCCAGGCCTCCTTCTGGACCCTAAGGGACAGGCACCCAGGGGAGGAAGGCCAGCTCGTCGCTCACTGGCACCTACAGCCTCCGAACTTTAGAGTCCCTGTCCCCCTGTGACAGGCAGAAATCACCCCCAGGACCTCAGGATATGACTCTCCGGAGATGGGGTCTCTACCGAGGTGGGGTCATCAGGTCCCTGGGTGGCCCTAGACCAAGCTGCCTGGTGTCCTTACACGCAGGGGACGACCACATGAGGACGCAGGGAGAACACGCCACCCACACGCCCTGGAGAGAGACCAGAGGGGACCCCCAGTAGCCCTGCTTGGGCACTTGGTGGCAGCACCATGAGCCAAGGCGGGCCGGTCGGTCCCCAAGCTGGTCCCTCTCTCCCCTGCTGAGCTGAGGGGGCTTCGGCCCACCTGGCTTTCACCCCGAAGACCTCGGCCTCCTCCTGAGTCCACTCTGCCAAGTATCCATGCCTCTGTCCCCGGGAGACTGTGCTCCGGAGCGGGGAGCACCTCTTCAGCATCTATGACAAGGCTCTGATCGCAGGAGGACCCACTGCCCAACCCAGGCCAGGGCCTGCCCTCACCTTCCTGTGTCCCGTCAGCTCAGAGAACATACTGCCCGCCCTCACTCCGAGGGCCCTGGCCTCTGGGCCACATACCCTAAGACTGCAGCTTCTGAGGCTGTACAGGCCCGCCTCCTCCAGGCAGCCTCTCCTGGTTATCATGACAGTCTCCCCCGAACTTCCAGCTGTACCCCCCACCCGGCAACACCCCTGCCTTCTGCTGGTCTCCCATCCACCCTTCCATTCACCCCTTCATGTAGCTGTGCATTCACTCAGCAGCTGCCTTGACCCAGGTTCTGGGCTGCGAGCTGCCTGTGGGGACCCAAACCTGAGGCAAACGCTTTCCCCGGTTTGAGGGGTTCCCGGTCCATGAGGCCACCAGTGACGGGTCCCGAGGGCTCCTGGGTCTGCTGGGCCTGGGGCAGGGCTCCTGGGTCCCCTGGGCCTGGGGCCTGGGCAGAGAGGAGGCCTGGGACTGGAGGAGGCCCCTTTGTGAGAAGGAAGCAGGAATCCAGGCAGCTCCCCGAGGGCTGGAGGACCGGCTGGGGAGGAAGAGGTGGCCACGAGCAAGAGGGCAGCAGGCAGGGCCTGCGTGGCTGGGCCAAGCTGTTAGGTGACCGGGGTGCAAGCGGAGACCAGGGCTTGGGTGCCCAGGGCCAGCAGAACGCTGCTCTGGCCTGTGGGTGGGGTGGAGGCCAGGAAGGCTACCCTCAGCGAGGGAGGGGGCACTTGGATGGGGTCTCGGGTGAGAAGCAGGTGTCCCCGGCACAGAGGGGAGACAGGGCCAGAGACTAGAGACTCCGTGCAGAGAGACGACCCGGGAAACCCTGCGCCCGCACTATGGCTGGCAGCTTCAGGGCCACCCTGCGGGTCCCCACGGGAGTCAGACACGCGCCTGCCTGGGGGCAGTGCTTTTGAGGGGAGCACAGTCAGCACCCTGGGGAGAGCGGGGGTGGGGGGAACCCAAACGCCAGGCTCTGAGGCTGACTGTGTGTGTGTCGGGTGGGGGGTGCTTCATGGGGTCACAGACTGGGGCGGGAGAGGGGAGAACCCGGAAGCATGTGGAGCTGAGGGCAGTGCCACCCTGGACGGCCACTCCTTCTCTGTGCCTGTCAGCCTGCAAGGTGGGGGGCCACTCACCATGGCCACTGTGGGGCAGGGGTCGCCCAGGTGGAACAGTGGGGCACCAGGGCCTGGAAGGCGTGGCTCTTGAGCACGGGGGAGGCCATCTCCGTACAGCATGACGGCCCTGCCGTGCACGTTGGCCTGGTCCTGCTGGAGGTGGAGCCCCGCGCCCACCTCTCACCCTCCTTCTGGCCCGGCGACACGCGGCGGCCAGTGCGCCCCCACGCCCGTGCTCTCGGGCTCAGGGACGGTCCACAGTGCCCCTCCGCTGCTCCGACCTTGCCGCCCGGGCCGCCCGCCGACAGCACACTCCAGCCTGTCCAGCGGCCGGGGCCGCCTTCTCTCCTGCCACCGGATCCGAGGGCTGCGGCCAGCCGTTTCTCGGCCAAAGCAGCCACACTCCCTCTCCCTGGCGGACCAGGCTGGTCACTTCGAGCTCTGAGATCCAGCCTCAAGGACCACCTCGCAGGCCACCTGCCGCCCTTCCGCCCGTCCGCCTGCTGTCAGCCTCAAAGCGGCAAACCAGCCCTGCACCTGCACCTGCACCTGCACCTCGGGCTGGCGCCATTTTGCTGCCGCCTGCCTGTCCTCGCTCTCCGAGCCTCGGCCCTCGTGTCAGGGAGCACATGGCTTGGGCAAGGTCACTTTGGAGGCGGCCCAGCGGCCTCCTGGAAACTTCCATCCTTGGGGCCAGCCTCCCACCAAGGTCCACGGGACTTTACCCACAAGTCCCGTGGGTGGGAAGGGGAAAGCATCTCCAGCTGCTCGGATTGGTCGGCTGGGAGCCTCGGCTGCTCCACCTGGCGGGAC
Organism: Suricata suricatta; assembly: GCF_006229205.1. Classification (NCBI taxonomy): domain Eukaryota; kingdom Metazoa; phylum Chordata; class Mammalia; order Carnivora; family Herpestidae; genus Suricata; species Suricata suricatta. The sequence goes on from NC_043714.1 coordinate 77,010,098, forward strand.
CTGCGCTTACACCGTGCTCCTCACATCGTCAAACAGCTGCGGCAGGTGCTCGGCTATCCTGAGGCTGGCGGCGCCGACTCCGTGGGACCCCAGGTGGGGCAGGATGTCGCCCAGGACCTCCATCAGGCCCATGAGGTCCTTGGGCTCGGGCCCCATGAAGCCGTCCAGCAGCCTGGCCGGCCGGTTCCAGAGCAACATCTGCGGCCAGACGCAGCAGCTCCCTGACCTGCCCCGCTCCCTGGGAAGGGGCCTTCCCGGAGTTCTCCCGTGGCTGCTGCTCCCTGCCCACCCTGCCTCCCTTCACAAACCACAGGGACCTCAGCCCCAGCCCCCGGCCCACACGGTGGGGCATGGACTTGCTCTGGAAGGCCGGAAGGGCGGGAGGAAGAAGTACGTCCCCACCCAGCCAGGTACGAGTCCTCCTAGTGCAGGGAAGGGGGGGCGGCATGAACAGGCCCCCCAGCAGCAGTGCTTTCAGGGAAGGGACTCCTACTAGAAAGGAGGCCAAAGTCGAAGGCCTCAGAGCCCCTTCCAGCCCCGAAATTCCAGGATCCCTCGCTGTGTGCGACGCAGCAGGATTTCCCGAACATTCCCCCTCCCGCCGCCTTGGCCTGACCTGTCGCCCCCACCCGCCCCTTCCAATCTGACCTGCTGTGGAGGCTCTTCTCACATGCCGCCTCCTCCCTGAAGTCTTCCTGGGATCGAAGTGGGCAGCCCCTCTTCTCACCTTCTGAGGACCCATCAGGACGCTGCTGAGCCCCTTCAGGCTCATGGCCCGCACCAGCTGGTGGGGTTGTTCAGGCCCAGGCTCCGGAAGTTGTCCATGGTTCTCCAAAACATGTACTGGGTGAGCTCTTGGCTGTTGAGAAACTGAGTAGTGTTGGCACGCTCAGCTACCAAGGGGAGGGGCCTGTGGCACAGCATGAGAGAGTAGGGTTAAACTTCAGGAAGCACTTCCAGAGAGCAAGTAGGTCTGGCCTGGAAGGCAGAAGTTAGGAGACCTTTATATGGGAATGGAGGCATGGCAGTCCAATTCTCTGAGCTTCCTACGAGTCAGAGGATGCCGGTGAGGACAGGGGCAGGGCGGGGCCGAGGAGGGGCTGACCTCTGTGATGATGAGGATGGCCATGATGTTGTCCCGTTCCTCAGAGCGCTTCAGGGAGATGACCACCTGCCCCAAGATGGCCTTGACCCCACAGTCATAGCGGGCCATGGCCCTATCAGATGAGAGAGGCAGGCATGGGGGCCCTGAGGTCTTCATCCTTGGCCGGGGGACCCCTGTGGCCCCCTGCAGACCTTGCTCGCTCAGGGAGATGGCCCAGACAACCGAGTCTGGAGCCCCAGTCCCCGTACGGGGAGCAGGAGGGGCCCCAGCAGGGATGCTCTCTGGGGCCAGTGCTGGCCCAGCCTGTGCTCACCCAGCCAAGAGGGTCATCCCCCTGGGTAGGTCCCCACGTGCTCAAGAGCCCCCAGCCCTGCAGCAGCGCGAGGTGGGCAGGCGCCTCCCAGGAGCTGGTGGTCCGGGAGAGACCCTGCAGGGCCTCCAGGCGTGTCCTGGGGGGTGTTTGCAGAGGTGGGGTGTTTGCAGAGGTGAGTCGGGCTGAGGCTGGGCTCTCCGCCTGGCCTGGAAGGCCACCTGTGACCCCTCTCCCCTCTGGGCCCTGGCGAGCTGTCGCCTTCTGAGTCTGCTCTGCCCCAGGAGTCCCGCTCCCGTTCAGGTGGCTGCGCCCTCCGCTCCCTACTCAGGACTGAAGGCCACCAGGTGGGGCCGGAGTTCATTCCTTTCTGGGTCCCTAGTGCTCAGCTCAGGGCCCTGTGCCTGCAAGGGGTTCCATGGGTGTATGGAAGGAACCAGAAAGAGGGCATGGGTCGGGGTTCCTGGGGGGCGGGGCGCTGAGGCCCGCCACAAAGGTCACCTGCAGGGGCCTCGGGGCTCTACGTCCAGGACGCCCTCCTCATAGGCCAAGCCGCCCTCCACCACATCCAGCTCACACAGGTCATGGAGCTGAGCAGGGCCAGGAGGACCCCAGCGAAGGCCCAGTGCACGGTGACCTTGAACTCCCGGGTGTACAGGAGCTCGCAAATGGTACCCAGGGCCTGCGGTGGCCGACAGAGCCAGACTCAGATAGGCGACATCCTGCCCAGGGCCGGCTCCTGCTCGTGGAGGAGCAGGGAGCTGCATGCACGGGGCCGCCACCGGGTCCCTGCCACCCACGCCTGGCGGGGGCCGGGACACTCCCAGGGGCTCTGGCCCTGCTCTGCCGACTGCTCAGCAGTCAAGGGGCTTCCTTCCGATACACCTGCTGAGACCCTCTGCCTGCCGGCTCAGCAGGGCACCCCACGGGCCCCCCCCCCCGAGTGACAGTGCGGTTGCAGGGGGGCCCCGGGTGGGCAGACGGTGGGGGGTGCTGCTCACAGCAGGGAGATGAGCTCCACCTGCTGCGTGGACTGACGAGCCCTTCGGGGGGGCCCCGTGGGGCACGGTGAGAACCTTGTGGGCCAGCGGGGTGCTGCCGGCTAGGGCCTTGCACAGGGGGATGGCCTGTCTGGGGAGGCAGGGGCCCCATCCCACCAGGTGGCCGGCCATGCAGGGTGGAGGGCCAAGGGGATGTGACCTCCGGGGACAGCAGGATGACCTCCCCGGCTTGTTGAAGTGGAGATGGCCCGGCCCGCCAGGAACAGTGGGCCCTTCCAGCCTGGGGCTCCGGGAGGCTGGATCCTGCCGGCCAGTGAGCAGGGCGTGGGGCCCCCGCTCGAGGCCCTGATCACAGGCTGACTCCCTGATGCTGGTGCCTGGGACCCAGCCGGAGTGGTGAGCGCACACCCAGCTGTCGCCTAACGGGGGCCCCAGGCGTGAGGCCGCAAGAGGAGTGGCTGCCAAGAGGGAGGTGTCAGCAAGAACCTTGGGCCTGGCTCCAGAGGGGCCCTGCCGTGCCTGGCTCACAGGCGGAAGGGCGCGGGCTGAGATTCTCAGGGCCAGCAGGACAGGGTGCTTTCCCTGCAAGAGGGCGTCCATGTCCAGGCTACACCTGGCCCGCTCCCCAGCCCCCTGCGCAGGCTGGCCCTGCCCACCGCCACCCTCCCGCCTCCGGCCGGACAGCCCCACCTTCACCAGGCTGCAGAACTTTGCTTCTGATTCTCTGCCGGCACGTGCTTCAAAGTTCTTCGCCTTACTCAAATACATGAACTCTGACATGCTCCCTGGCGAGGGGCGCTGAGGGGGCCCCGCAGCGGCCTAGCGCCAGCACCCCAGGGGGGTGGGGCGTGGCAGCTCACCCTTCTGCTGCGTCAGAAGCTGGAGGAGGTAGGTGCGCTGGCGGGAGTGGCTCTGGTGACCGGGTCCTCGTCCCTCCACAGCAGTGCCCGCAGGCCTATCTGGTGGCCCAGCACGGAGGGGGTGGCCTCTACCTGGGAAGTGCGGGTGGTGGGCAAGGCTGTGCCTGGGTGCCGGGTGCCTCGTGGGCAGGGCACCCCGGGCCGTGATTGGCCCATTCCTGCGGCCTGACTGCCTCCCCCGCCACCTAGTGTCTCTTCCCCGCTTCCTTCACGTCTTTGCTCCCGGGCAGCCTGGCCATCGAGATCTCTCGGACCGCCCTCTGTGCACTGTGACCTCTGCCCGGGACCGGGGGCGCCCCAGGGCCTCCGTCTTGTCCCCCAGCTCTGTGCCCAGCTGCCGAGCCGCTCCCTGGATACTGGTCGCGAGAATCAGGAGCCAGGGCTGGGGTGCCCAGCACAGAGGCGGCAGCAGCCTGGGGGCTCCTGGCCCCTCTCTTCACTCAGGCCCCCCTTCCCTCCCGGGGGCGCCGGCCGAGGCCACTCACGGTGAGCCCCACGCGGCCCGCCACGCGCTTGAGGTGTGGGAAGGTGGTCTGCACGGCCCGCTTGCTCTCGTGGCTGCTGTCCAACTTCAGCCACGGCTCCACGTGCCGTGATGGGGAGAGGGGACCCCCGCTCAGCCCCATGGGCCCACCCTCGCCGCCGGGGGGCCACTGGGACATGGAGAGGTGTCCGTGCCCCCCAGACAGTCCCCCGTCCGTGCCCCCCCCCACTGGCTTGTCTCCCTGGGATGAGGCCGGGTCTGGGGCCAGAGGGAAGCCAGGGTGTTTGGGGGGACACATCTCCACGGTGTGCAGGGGCACAGACCTTGCCGGGCTTCCCCTCTGCCCGCAGGGGTGCTTGGAAATGAGTCAGGGTCACCTCCTCCTTGCAGGGCCCTTGGATCTTCTGAAACACCTGCCGCTCTTGCCGAGAGACGAGAGCCCCCGAGCTCCTGGGTCAGCGGCAGGGGGTCCGACCTGCTGACCTGGCCCTCTGGCCGCCCACCCCTGTGTCCGAGGGACCCGCCCCGGGTGGGTGGTGGGAGCCCGCATCCTGTGCCCCGGGCCAGGCCGAGCCTCCCCTGCGGGAGGAAGCCCATCTCATCCATGCTGTTGTTCTCAGAGACGAGGCTCTGGAGGAGCAGGTCCGGGGCCTGCATGGACTTCTGGTGGCGCCTAGCAGGACGGGTGGCCTGGTCGCACCGCACCCCCAGGGCCAGCCCACCAGCACCACGGCCCCCCCGTGGCGGACACCCTCGCCCATCTCCCCGCAGCGGCCCAGGGAACCGCCCCCGGAGAGGACTGGGTCACTCTTCCCCACAGGGCCCGCGGAAATGATTATAATGTCCATTCCAAGCCTGGTCCTCCCTCAGCCCTGGTGAGGACGCACAGTGTGCCCTCGGCTGCCACGTCTTCAGGCCATGACTGCTGAGGGTGTTGGCTCTGCCCCTTGTGTCCCGGAAGGTGGGCAGGGTTTTCAGTGAGCTCCCGGTGCGGCTGTGGGCACGCCACCCCGCCCAGAGCCCCTGAGACAGCACCGCTGGCCATTCCCCCTGCACCGACGCTGAAGCCAGAAGGTCCTTTGAACTGAGTGAAAATGAAAACACGGCATATCGAAGTTGATCATCTGTGTAGATCCAGTAAAAGCGTTTGACAAAACCCACAGCCATCCCGATGAACACTCCTGGCAGAGCAGGAAGAGCAGAGAACTTCCCCAGCCTAGCTGAGGGCATCCAAGAACCCACAGCACCAGCAGACTTGATGGTGGAGACGGGCGCCTTCCTTCTCAGATCAGGACCCACACGGTGCCCGTTCCCAGCCCTGCGGGGTCCTCGCAAGCGTGCTGGGGTAAGGGGGAGACCGCGCAGCCTCCCAGGTGAGAAGAAAGAAGGAAATTTCACACAAGTCGTGCGTAAACCCCTCTGGAATCCATGGGAGGCTCTGCAAAGCTAACAAGCACGTTTGCAGAGTTTGAGGAACAAAATCCACCTTCAAAAAGTCGATCGTACTCCTGTGTCCCAGCTGTGAGCAACTGGAAATTAAAACGCTAAATATCGTTGGCGATAGCAGAAGAGAACACGGAGCAAAGAACCTGACGGGAGAGGAGCGAGGCAGTTCAGCGCCCAGAAGGAAGCCCGGGGGCGTTAAAAATTACGCCTTAGAGGGGCACCTGGGGGGCTCAGTCGGTTGAGTGTCTGCCTCCAGCTCAGGTCATGATCACAGGGTTCGTGGGTTCCAGCCCCGCGTCGGGCTCTGTGCTGACAGCTCGGAGCCTGGAGCTGCTGCAGACTCTGTGTCTCCTTCTCTCTCTGCCCCTCCCCTGCTCATGCTCGGTCTCTCTCTGTCTCTCAATGATAAACAAACATTAAAAAATTTTTTTTAAATCAACACTAAAAAGTTTTTCTGATTAGGCGTATTTGAACAGACACCTCCGCAAAAAAGCATAAGCATGGTACAAAGCAGTGAGAAGACGCTCCGTCTCAGCAGAGGACGGGCGCGGACGCCAGCAGCAGGACGGCCAGCACTTAGACCGACTCCTCCGCCTGCGGACAAGGACGCGGAACGAGCAGGACCCCCCTCCAGACGCGCGGCGATCAGGTCGGCACAGCCGGCCGGAGGGCAGTTTGGCGAGTTACACACATACCTCGCTCGCGGCCCAGACATCCTGGCCCTGGGTGTTTACCCAAAAAACCAGAACCCAGGTCTGTACGGAGACCTGCACGCGGATGCGCACAGCAGCCTGACTCAGAGCCCCAAGCCAGAGGCGACCCTGGCCCCCCGCCTCGCCCCGTCCTGTGAGCACGTCCACCCTCGGCAGGAACCTGAAAACTCAGCTCCCAGCCGCACTAACCAGGAGCGAGCCAGCCATACAACCTGCAGTGTAGACGGACCTCCAGGCAAAGCAGACAGACGCCCCAGAATCACACACTCGTGTGAGACTCCAGGAGACCCAACCAGGACAGCAAGGGGAGGGGCCCCGCGGTGGCGGGGGCGGGGGGGGGGGGCTTTGGGGGTGATGACCACGATCCTCTGGATTTTGAGGCTAGTTTCACAAATCTAGGTTAAAACGGGTAAACCTGTACACTTCGAAAAGTGTGTTTTGTGGGGCAGTGATACTTCTGTGGTTAAGTCCGTTCCCCGAGCCCCGCTCCCGCCCGCGTCACGGCCTGGCCTCCCTCCGGGGGCGGGGCGCCCATTAGACGTTAGACTTGGGGGCCGGGCACCCCTTCCCGGCCGCTGACTGCCCAGGACTTGACCTCCAAGTTCACACCCCCTTGCAGAGGGCTGTCCCCCGGCCAGCGACGGGCCAGCGCACTGGCTGGAGGATGTCCTGATTGAGCCCTTCGGTGCCAGCACTTCCCGGGGGTTGGCCGAGCGCTCCCGTGCAGCCGCACGAGGGTCTACTTCCCTGTGACCCCACCCGCCCTCCCAGCTCCCCACGGGCCTCTCCCGAAGGTGGACCCCCAACTCTGGGCACACAGTCTGCTCCCTGGGAGCCCAGCCGGGGCACAGCTCAGGTCCCCGCCATGGCTGGTCTCCAGGCCGGCCTGCGGTTGCTTGCTGACCGGGGACTCCCAGGAGCCTGGCAGGTGGCATGTGGGTGCACGTGTGTGTCTGCCGCCCACTGCGGGTGCCAGGAAGGGAGCAGGGACTTGGGAGGGCCTGACCGTGGAGGGGGCCGAGCTGCTCTCTGCCCCACTCTGGGAAGAAACAAGCCCTGTCCGGGCGGCTCTTGCTCCCTTGTCCTGTCTGAGTCACAAAACCTCAGTGGGCAGCCTGGAGACCAGAGCCCCACCTTCGGGCAGAGCTCAAGACTCAGGCTCTGAGGGCAAGACACGTGTGTGGCGAAGCCAGGAAGAAACCAGGCCGGGCGAGTCCTCTCCGGTGCTTGCCTCGCTCGCACATGCGGCCCGGGCCTGGCAGCCCACCCACACCCGGAGCCCACCGCCCGGGGACCGGCTCAGGCAGTCTCCGCGACATCCGGGGCCACGTCCATCGGAGGTAAACCGCTCCCGAGCCTCCCCGTGGGTGGGAGCGTGCACAGGCTCTGCAGGCAGGTCTGCAGCATCCTGGACTTGACCGTGGGTTTGAGACTGGGCCACAGGTTGCTGAAGGAAACATGGAGAAGATTCTGGACTTTTTCACCAGAGCCCACAGTCTAGGAATGAGACACCTGGCGGAAATGGATTCCCAGCAGAGAGACGCTTACACAACCAGGGTATGACAAGGGTCAGGGTTCAGAGTGTGACCAGGGTCAGGGCCCAGAGTGTGACCAGGGTCAGGGCCCAGAGTGTGACCAGGGCCAGGCTCAGGGTGTGACTGAGGCCTGGATGATCTGGTGTGTGACCATGTCGGGGACCAGCGTGTGTCAAGGTTAACGTCCTGTCTTGGACAGGAAACAAGGCTGACGGCGTGTGGCCTCAGCAGGGCCAGCCCCGTGCTCCTGGCCCCTTAGTGACATCCTGTCTCCTCGCACGTCGGCCCCCCACCCCCACCCCAATGACCTGGCCCGTCTTCGTTCCTGGGCCCCAAGGAGAGTCACCTCAGTCCCACGACGACCAGTATGATCTTCTGCCGGAAGAGGGCGGCCAGGAAGCTGGGCTCCTTCTGAAGGAGGCACTGCAGGCCAGAGCGCCCGGTCAGCTCAGCCTTCAGTCCCGCCGGTGGCCCATGGGAGCCGTGCTGGGCGGCCCTGCAGGCGTCACTCACCCCTGCTGGGGGGCCCATGGATGTCACTCACCAGGAGGCACTGGATGAGCTCTAGGGTCTGAGCGAACTTGTAGCTCTGCGCCCCGTTCTGCCCAGCCCGGGCGGCATCACGTAGCGGCTGTGGGAGAAGTCGTATACCGTCCTGGGGACGATGCTGTCCCCCCAGGGCCGGGTCTGCGCCCGGCGTGCCCGTAGCACAGCAGGGAGGAGCTGCCAATCCACGTCCAGCGTGAGTCTGGGTCCGGCTGCCGTGCACAGGGAGGGCGGCCCTGGGGAGGCTCGGCTCCCCCCACCCCCACCTCCCCGCCCCCCTAACTGGATGGGCTGCTTCTCCTCGGGGGCGGGGGTCTCTGTGGCTTACCTGCTCCTCCCAGCAGCAGCTCTGGGCCTCATGTGGGGCCCCAAGGACAAGGCTCATGACTGCCCGGCCACAGCAAGAGCAGAGGGGCTGACACACACGGCGCCTCAGGGAGGTGGGCGGGCAGCCGTCACCCCCATGTTTCCAGGGAGCACACTGAGGCTCAGAGCACGCAAGTGATGATCTTGGGTCCCTGGCCACTGCCGTCCCCACGCAGCCCTCTCTACCTGGCTCTCTGGGGCCGGTCCTCAGGAGCCTGGTGCAGCCCACACCTCCTGCATGTGCGCGGAAGACGCAACGCCGATGGCCATGGCAATGCCCCATGGGCCAGAGGGTGCTGTGAGCTGGTCCCGGCAGTGCTGGCTGTGGCCTGCGGTCTCCTGCCCCCCACTCCCGAGGGCCCCGCCCCTGCCCTGAAGGGCATGCAGGGCCGCTGGGGCCGTGGACTGGTCCCCGCAGTCACCACCAGCAGCACCCGAACTGGCAGCCCTTTGTTAATCAGCACAGTGCTGGGTGCCGCGGGAGTCCCCCTGGGTTGTGGTCTGCCTTCAAGTAGCAAAGTCCTCGCGGGAGGCTCAGGGCGGTACAGGGCGGGCCAGGGTGGAGGGGCTGTGTGGGAGGCTGGGGGGAGTGCGGGGTGGGGGTGGAGGAGCCGTGCGGGAGGCTGAGGCGGGGAGGGGGTGGGGGCTGGGGGCGCGGAGGTCCGTGCGGGAGGCTGGGGGGTGAGGGGTGGGGGCAGGGGCGGAGGGGCCGTTTGGGAGGCTGGGGGGGTGCAGGGTGGAGTGGGGGTGGAGGGGCCACCACCCACCTCCCGCTGGCTGGGCGACGGCGGGGCAGCTCCAGGAGGCCGCCAGGTGCCTCCTCACCGGGCCCACACACAGTCACACTCCCTGAGGATCGGCCCACAGACGTGGAAGAGGAGGGTCTGGGGAGGAAGGAGCAGACAGGTGACGGCCAGAGGCCCAGGGGACGCGGTGGCCCCCACTGCCTCGCAGGGACAAGTGAAGTCGGGAGCCTGTCCTGAGCACCCCCAGCCCCAGGCCGCTGTGCCCACTGTGTGCATGAGATAGGGGGGGTGTCACCACGGCGCCCCCTCCCCCGCCCACTGGCACTGCTCTCTCACCGGGCCTGGGCTGCAGCCAGAGACTGAGCGCCAAGTTTTGCAGGTCCTGCAGGGTGGTACCCAGACGCTGTCTCCCCTGTAGTGCCTCAGTTTCCCCGCACCAGGGCTCATCTTGCTCCCGTGGCCTCCCTGCACCCCCAAGCCGAGCCTGAGCGGCGCCCTGTGCAGGGCCGACCAGTCACAGCAGACCCCCGCCTGCTCCCCTCAGCTGTCCTGGGCAGAGCTGTGCCCCTCTGTGCCCCAACCTCATTTCGTGTAGGCACAGGACACTGCATTCAGGGCCTTCCAGAACTCCCCTTCATCCTTCTCTCCCCACCGGGCAGCACAGCTTGAACAGAGGGTGGTCCCGGTGGTCACTGATGGTCTGAGTGCCCAGTGTGACTCCCTCACGGAGCGTAGGGCCTGCGCACACAGGCGCTGCCGCCCTGGCTCTGCCGCATCCCTGGGGCCAGGAAGGGGCCTGGCTGGCCGCTGACCAGGTCTCAGCAAACACGAAGTGGCCCTGAGGCCACTGTCCCCCTTAACAGCCCCCCTAGTGCCTCCCCAGCACCGTCCAAGTACACAGAACCTCAGATCGCGGCAGCCGCTTGGGGAGCAGGGGCGTGGCCGGAGCAGCCTCCGGGGAGCCTCTGGGCAGCCCCACCCAGGCACTTACCTTGTCCAAAGGCTGCTTGAGCTCCAGGTTCAAGGGCGCCAGGAGCTCCTGGATGCCAGCATTGGGCACCTCCTTCCTGAGGAGCTGTGGGCAGAACACAGCGCTCAGGCCCCACCTGACCCTCCACGGGAGCTGGACCTTGAATCCACTGGGACACTCAGGGCAGGCAACTGTGGGTGAGCAGAGAAGACAAACCACTCCCAAAAAGGGTGAGGAGATATTTGGGGGTGTTGCCAGAGGGCTGTGCCCCGCTCTACGTGATCCCGGGCAGCCTCCTGCCTGCAGGACAGAGGCCGCACCCCTTCAGCTGGCCGGGGAGCCCGTGACCGCCTGGCCTTGGCAGTGTTCCCCAACCCTCTCCTGCTGCAACCTTGCTGGCCTCAGGGCCTTTGCACAGGCTCTTCCCACTGGCTGGATTCCCCTCCCTCCCCCGATCTGAAACAGGGTCTCCGAACATGTGCCAGCCATCGGCCAGGTTCCAGGGGCCTGAAGCCAAGCTCTGGTGTGCTGGGAGCCCGTCTCCCTCTGTGGGCACACGTCCATGCTGCCGTCCCTCCTCCTCAATTCTGTCTGTCAGCCGGAAGCCCTGGAGAATAATCTGGAGCAGGAATGCAGAGGACAGGGGCCAGGAGGGCCCCACCCAGCCCGGGAGCTCGGCCGCCATCTTGGTGGCTGAGGCCTTCACACTGGACAGAAGGCAGAGCATGCGGGGTGTCAGGGAAGAGCAGGGCCTGGCCCCCCACAATGGCAGGAACCCAGGGCTGGGGAGGGCCCTGGGCAGGGAGGGGAGCCAGACACCAAGGCCTGGGCGCACGTGGCCCCCGGCCCCACACCTGCTGCCAGGCTCCGGTGCCGACGTCTGAGCGCCAGCTGGCAGGGTCTCTGCACCCCACCTGCCCCTCAGCGTGTGCCCCAAGCCCTTCCTACCTTCTGCCACACGTCCCGGATGGCCAGGGCCTTCGGGGACGGCCGAGGCCCAGCAGCGGTGCAGGCCCTGGAGTGGCAGACGGTAGGCGCCCTGCACGGACCAGCGGGGCTCCCGGGGGCCCCCCTGGGTGGGTTCCTGGATGTGGTGCTGGACGGTCTCCAACACCAGGCTCTTCTGCGAGGCTGACATGGTCCCGATGTTGCCAGCGAGCGCTCCCTCCCACGGGGGGCTGTGTCTCGGGGGCTTGCTGTGTCCACAGAGGACACAGAAGCAGCCTGGTGCCAGGGGCGCCAAGCAGTTCTGGCTCCCGTTGGGCCCCTAAGTCACGTGTCCCAAAGGGCTTCCTTTACAGAGCGTCGGTCTGCAGGAACCCAGTGTGAGCGCAGCCAGGAGGCACAGCGCGGACGGCAGAGGCCGCCTGGGTGTCAGGGCGCAGCCTCCCACGGATGCCAGCCCAGGACCAGGCGGCCCCGCGGGGCTGCCCACCGTCGGGAGGTCCCGGCCCTGCTTCTCACACCAAAACTAACAGCGGGCAGTTACGATGTTGGCGCTTCCCAGTGACAACGGTGAACACACCACGCAGACCGCTTCGTTATCTAGAAATCGCGGACAGGGCGGGCCTTTCTGAGCAGGACAGGAAGGGAAAACACTTAGAGTCAGCGGCCTCGGCTGCGGCCCAGCGCACGGGAGGGGGGGGGGGGGAGACACCTGCACAGGACGGGACGTCCACAGCGGAAGGCCAGGATCGAGGAGCCAGACTCTCCCGGGTCAGGAGAGCGTTGTGCCACCGCAGGAAGTGGGGAGAGGCGCCCAGAGGAGACGCTGGGGACCAGTGAAGAGACAAGTAGGCCCCCGCCAGCGATACCAGCAACGCAAGTTAAAACCACAAGGAGACGGGCGGCTCCCCAGGCGCGGGAGCCGCGGAGCCGGAGGCGGGGACGCCGGCACGGGCACGGGCGTGGGCGCAGGGCCCGTCCTCTCTGAGAGACGACCGCAGCTCCCTTTCTCAAACGTAACTAAAAACCGTGTTCGGAACCAGCACAGCCTGGAGCCTCCTGAGAACCAAGCCCTCTAACACGCTTCACGGAGATGGGCGATGCTTCTTTGATCGGAGGATGGGAGGAGGGTGGGGGCCAGCGCCCCGCTGGGAACGGAAACAAAGTCAGGCTGGGGTCAGGCGCCGGCCCGGTGCTCGGCCACCGCGGGCCCCACGGTCTCGGGGCTGCTGGGGGGTCCGATCACGCCCCACTTCGGGGACCCCCACTGGCTGACACCCACAGCCAGGGCCGCAGCTCGAGCCCAGTGCCGGGCCCAGGCCTAGGGCGGCCTCCCTGGCGGTGCGGCCCTGCGGCCTCCGGGTCCGTCTGCTGTGTCGTTCATCCGTCCAACCAAAGCTTGTTGGGGATTTATTACTTGCCCAGCACTAGAGCCACAAATAAACACAAAATGCTTGTGTTCACAGCACTCCCGATGGGCCTGTGCCCCCAGAACAGGTGGGGGGCTGCCCTGCCCCTCCCCGTCGGGGTCACAGGAGGCTGCTGGCAAATACGCAGCACCCTTCTCGGCAGCTGAGGCCCCCGATCCCTTCCTGGGGGTGGCCTGGGTGCATGGGGAGGGCAAGGTCTCTAAAGCAAGCCTCTCCTGCTTTGTCAGACTTCAGAGACAAAGCCCTTCCAGAAGTTTCTGTCAGGTGTGCCTGGAGGCGGCCCTCGGCACCCCACAGACACAAGACCACAGCACCCTCCGCGCGCCCACAGCCTGCAGAGCAGACACTTAGCAAATGGAAACCAAGTGACCTGAAACAAAGCCCCAGGATGTGCTCTGAACCTGTTGGCGGGGGAGCGGGGAGCAGAACAGTGCTGTCCAGAGATGCCCAGTGGGTCCTGGCTCCTGCAGCCTCCAGCCCCCACGCTCACCGGCATCGGCATCGAGCTCCTGCTCCCCTGTGGGCGATGGGCAGCTGGACCTCCAGGGGGCACTGCAGCAGCCCTCACGGTGTGGCCTCCATGAGCAGCGCCACCTTCGGGAGAGCAGGTTCTGGGGCAGCAAGAGAGGCAGGATCGGTCAGACATGCGGAGACCACACTGGGCCCCCCGCCTCAGTCACCCCAGCTTTACCAGGACCATAACCCCATCAGTCTCCCCAGCCTCACCAGGGCCCCGCCTCAGTTACCCCAACCTTATGAGGGGTCCCTCAGTCATGCAGCTCCACGAGTTCTGGGGACCTAGGGAAGGAGGGAAGGACGAAGTGACATTCAAGGCCATCGGGTCCTTACGGGACCCCAGGCCCCCCGCCCCAGAGTCTCTGGGGTTCCACATCCTGAGTCTGCGAGGCAGTGGCCACTCGGGCTTCCCCCTGTCAAGACATCCACAGCCCAGGGCATCGTGGGTGGGTCAAAGGAGCCTTGGCAAAGCTTTTCCAGGAGGCAAGGGGCCCAGAGCGCAGGCGCCGGCCGCCCCCCTGGCCTGGGAGGGGGAGTCGTGGCCCCCACCAGCCCTGCGGCCCGTCACAGGTGTTATTTCACGTGTACAGCTTGTGTAAACGGTGGTAAAAGGTAACAGCCCCCAAGAAGGGGCATCTCCGCTAAGACCCCAGGTGCACACAGACGCACACAGACACACACTTCCGGGAATTTAATCTGTGGAAAAGTGAGAAATGTATGAGAAATTCACCTACTCAAAGGTGCTTTATGGATTTTTTTTAATGTTTTGTTTATTTTTTGAGAGAGAGGCAGCATGAACAGGGGAGGATCAGAGAAAGAGGGAGACACAGAATCCAAAGCAGCTCCAGGCTCTGAGCTAGCTGTCAGCACAGAGCCCCGACGCCCGGCTCGAACCCATGAACGTGAGATCTGACCTGAGCCAAAGCCGGACACCCAACCAACTGAGCCACCCAGGCGCCCCTGCTTCGTGGATTTTAAAAGCTATGCTCAGGAGCGCCTGGGTGGCTCAGTCAGTTAAGCCTCCGACTTCGGCTCAGGTCAGATCTCACATTCGTGGGTTCGAGCCCCGCATCAGGCTCTGTGGTGACAGCTAGCTCAGAGCCTGGAGCCCGCTTCCGGTTCTGTGTCTCCTTCTCTCTCTGCCCCTCCCCCTCTCATGCTCTGTCTCTCTCTGTATCAAAAATAAATAAAACATTAAAAAAAATTTTTTTTTAATTAAAAAAAAAATTAAAATAAAAGCTATGCTCAAAAATAGAGGAAAGATGGGTAGTGATCAAAAATCATGTTTCGAAAGACTGTTTAATGATGTGGGGAAATGCTTAGGATCCCCTAGGGAATAAAAAATTCTATGATTCAAATTTAAAACCAGAAATCATCTCTGGGTGTCAGGATCCCCGCGGATTTTGTTTCCTGTACCCTTTGCAACAATTTGCAACCTGTGTGCAGTGAGCGTGGCCAGAACACGCATGTGCCTTGAAAACCTAACAGATGTAAGGTTAAAAACAGAGGTAAGGAAAAGACAAGTGGGCGGACACTCCCCGGGCCCTTGGAGGGCTGGGCCGTCTCCGGAGCGGGGGGCTAGGCAGGGGCGCTCTGCCCAGGTCCAGGTCCGGGGACTCTGAGAAGAAGACAGGGAGGCGTCAGGCCCAGGCCTCGGGGCTGGGGGTGCTCAGGTCTGGGGGGCAGGGCAGCGGCATCCTGCAGACTCTGAGCCGCCAGGAGGCAGTGCCGGCTCCAGGTCACCCAGCACGAGAGGCCCTGACAGCCCACCAGGGAGCAAAGGGTGTCTGTGAGAAAGCCCCGTTGATGGGGGTCGGGGGGAGAATTTGAGGACATTTAGGAGTTCACAGGGTTGGGAGCAAAGCCAGGCCGAGGAGACCCAGAGGGGCCTTGCTCCGCTGAGCCAGGGAGACGGTGGAGGTCAGCAGACGCCCCGTGGACTTCGCGCAGACTGGAGGCCCCTGTCAAAATCGTCTGACTGTGAGCACGGTGCCCTGAGTCTGGGGGCGGAGCGGGGTGGGGATCTAGAAAGGCCTGTGGGCTGGCTCCAGCCCCAGGTTTACCACCTGCCGCTCAGGTGGGGGTGGGTACCTTGCCGGAGTCTCTGGTCTCCGATCCCAGGGCTCACTGGGGACACGCCTCCTGAGAAAGTGAGTCCAGAAAGCAGCTTTCCCCGGCTGGCCCTGGCTCCCAGCAGCAGCTCTGTCCTGAGAATCCCGTTCCCATCCGACATCGTGGGCAGTTGAGGGCCTGCTGGGCACATGCGGCCGAAAGTTTGGCTCCCGAGCCCGGACGCTGACCCAGGCGGGCGGAGAGACGGCGGTGCCATCCTGCCTCGTCCCAGCCGGGAAGCACCCGCCTCAGGCTGCCAGCCGGGCCTCCCTCCAGGGGCTCCTCTTTGGAGAGAACTCTGCCTGCTTCTGGCCAGCACCCCGAAGCCCCTCAAGGGCGTGTGTCCCCGCCCCGGTGCTGCCCAGAGCCAGGCCCCAACCGCCGGAGAATATAAAACAGCAGACTTGCCACCACCTGCCCAGGGGCGTATTCAGTGACATCTCCCCTTGACTGGAGCACAGAGGTGCAGCCACACCCACTGCCCCGGGGAAACTGAGGCCCCTGGCTGTGCTCCTCCCGGGGGTCCTACCCCCTCTCTGTCCCCTCACCATCCCCCAGGGCAGCTCACTGACTGAAAGCCTCCTCCAGCCAGGACAGACCAAGTTCCCCTCCCTGCCTACGGCCACAGGGGGCCTCGGCTGCCCCTCCGCCCAGGCGCTCCTGCCCCCTGCCTCCCCCACCCCCACCCCGCTCCAGCCTCCTGTGGACAGTTCCGGTAACTCCCCCAGGAGCCTCGACCGTCAAGAGTTTCTATTGCAAGCGCGTCTCCTCCAGAGACGCCCCTGCCAGCCACCCCTGCGGCAGCCGGACAAGGTCCCCTGAGAGTGCTGCGGGTCCCTGACTGGGTCCGGCACGCCCCTGAGGCATCTCTGATCAACAGCAGGGCAGAGAAAATCCCAGAGTGTCAAACCCTGAGACAGAAAGGGGACCCTCCCTTCGGATGAGCTTGATGAGGCCCAGCCGGCGGGCCAGAACGGGGACTGCCCCTAAGGCCACCGCAGCCACTAGCAGACACTGATGAGGGGTCTGGGCCCCAGAGAACCAGGGGGTGGCCCCACTGGGTCCAACGGGGAGTGCCACGGGAGACTTGGGTGCCAGGCTCAGAGGGGACAGGGAGGCAGCTGGCCTGAGGCCCCATAGGGAGGCTGGGAGCCAGGTGTAGAAAGACCCAGAATGAGGCCTCCCCCATGATGGGCCGCAGCCCCGAGGGCCTTCTGCCTGGGGTTGTGGGTGTCCCTGGGTCCCCGCAAGGCCGCAGCTCTCTGACCTGTGGAGGGTATTTGGTGGGCAGGGTGGGGCGGGGACCCTGATGGAGCCCATCCAGGCTCTGGGGCCTTGAGGGACACACAAGGGGCTTTCCCAACCCCCACAAGCCCTTTGGACCGCTTGCCATGAGAAGAGGGGCCAGCGTTGACGCTGGGGTGTGTCTGGGGAGGGGGGCAGCGTGCAGATCGCAGGCAGGAGGAACTGAACTTTGACCCTGGGGTGTGTCCCGGGCAGGGTGGGGGTGGGGGAGGCCTGGCTAACGACCCTCACCACGGCCAGATGGCAGTCAGGTGGAACCCAACTTCTAGGCCATGGTGGGGTGATGTGACTCTGGAGGGCACACGGGCCCCACATCTGATGGGGACCTCAGTCTCTGGGCCTCCCGGTGGCATGTGCCATCTCTATGGTGACGAGGGCTGTCTGGGAAGGGGTGAGCCATGCAGTGGGGGGGGGGGGG
>NC_043714.1:77027065-77029006 GCF_006229205.1 Suricata suricatta
AAGGGGTGAGCCATGCAGTGGGGGGGGGGGGCGTTACTAGGTGGCCCCTGCTCTGATGGAAGGCAGGCCACGGGCAGGGGCCATGGGCAGGGGCCATGGACCGGCTGGGACTGGGCAAGTTGCCCAGTAGTGGTTCTGAGCAGAAGTGGGGGGGCTCTGGGGCATCAGGAAGTACCCCACTGGTGGGTTCCCACCCAGGGAGGGGCTTAGTGTCCCCAGGCCCCATGCTCAGCGGGTACCCCCCGTGAGGCTGGGGGGCTGGGAGGCAGCCTGCTGCCTGGAGGGGGCATCCCAGAGGAGGAAGAGAGGGGCCTGGGGGAAACTGAGGCCTGAGTTCAGCTGGAGAATAGGGGCTGCAGGGCAGACAGTGTGCCATTTGCCCATGAGACAGCGAGGTCCATGACAGCCATGGTCAGAAGCCAAGCCAGGTCTCCAAGGGCAATTTCTAGACAGGAGAGCACAGGGGTCAGAGGTATGGCCATCGCCCTGTGGTTGGGGACCAAAGATCTGAGGAGGCAGGAGGATGGCCCTCACCCTGGAGTGGGTGTGGAACCAGGAGCAGTTCAGGAAGGCTTCCTGGAGGAGGCAAGATGGGGACAGAGGATGCTGGGTGCTCTTTGGGGGACCATTGTAGAGGATGGGCAAGGACAGGCAGGCCGAGATGGGAGTATGGGGGAACTGACGGTGGCAGCGGTGGGGAGCAGGAAAGGGGAACAGGGTGGGGCTGGGAGAGGAATCCCACCTTGACCCCGGAGCAGCGTGGTTTTTGGAGACAGAAGGACCGTGTGGCCGCTCAGGGGCACGGGCAGGAGGTGGAGCCCGGGGCCTGGTGTGGGCAGGGGCACCGCGTGATCCGGGCAGGACAAGCAGTCTGAGGGGTGGGGACAAGCCCCGTTGTGGCCACGGTCGAGGTACCTGTGAGTGACCTCACTGTGGGAGGTCAGCCGGGGGCAGAGGGGTCCCGAGCGGGAGGCGCCAGAGCAGACTGAGTGCCCAGAGAAGAGGCTCCATCCATGGGGCCTCCCGGGCAGCCGTCCCGGGCCGTCCACCCCGAGGTGCAGATCTGCTCTCGGGGCTGCAGCTGAGAAGGCCCCTGCCTGGCGCAGGTCCTCGGGGCCCCTGAACTTGGCCTCAGCTCCTCAGCACCCGTCACCACTGCGGGATTCGGAAAACCCAGAATCAGGTGCCTAGAAATGGGGACAGCGGGCAGAGCACCGCCACCCGGAGGCACCCCTAGGCAAGGGCGGCCCTGGGCAGCAGGAGCCCGTGGGTCATGCTGAGGAGCCTGGGGGCCCACGGAGGGGCGGGCTCCGCACCTGCCGCCGGGGCATCTGTGAGCTTTACCAGGACGACTTTGGGTGGAGGCCGCCGGAGCCGGGGAGGCAGGGACGGGGGCCTCACGGCTTCAGCGGGACGGATCCCTCCGGGTGGGGAGAGGGGGGATGGGAAAGCCACGGGCTGCGCCGAGTCCTGTCACAGCCCACGGCTCCCTGCGACAGGCTGTCACCATCTGACTCACTTAGTCAACATATGATAATTGAACACCCAGAATGTACTGTCCCCCATCAGCTCGGGAAAGGAAGGAAAGGGGGCCCAGCCTGCCAGGGAGGCAGATCCTAAACCACAGTCATTCAACAGTGTGCAGTGGAAACCGGCCAGTGCCGCCGGGGGGGGGGGGGGGGGGGGGGGGGGGGGGGGGGGGGGGGGGGGGGGGGGGGGGGGGGGGGGGGGGGGGGGGGGGGGGGGGGGGGGGGGGGGGGGGGGGGGGGGGGGGGGGGGGGGGGGGGGGGGTATCCTTTGCAATGCAAGTCTCTGGATTTAGGTTTTGCCTTTCGGCAGAAGGAGGTTTCCAGGGCTTAGAAGCAGCAGGAAAAAGCAGGGTGTGGGCCTCCGGGAGTCATCGCAGGGTCACGGCCATCAAGGCTTCGCTCTGCACTTCAG
>NC_043714.1:77029106-77034417 GCF_006229205.1 Suricata suricatta
GGGGGGGGGGGGGGGGGGGGGGGGGGGGGGGGGGGGGGGGGGGGGGGGGTATCCTTTGCAATGCAAGTCTCTGGATTTAGGTTTTGCCTTTCGGCAGAAGGAGGTTTCCAGGGCTTAGAAGCAGCAGGAAAAAGCAGGGTGTGGGCCTCCGGGAGTCATCGCAGGGTCACGGCCATCAAGGCTTCGCTCTGCACTTCAGACGGTGCCCGAGACCTTGGAGGCCCTTCCCCACATTCTCCTCCCAGGTCCCCACTCCAGTGGGGCTCTGCCCGCAGACGGGGCCAGGGAGGGAGGGCTGGGGGAGGGGCAGGGACGTGGGGGGGTCTTCAAGATGCCGCAGCCCAGCAGCCGGGGGCCAGCGCTGGCCCCTCAGCGGTCAGCCCGCCCGTGGCCAGATCCCACAGGGCCCCTTCTGCCCCGCCAGCCTCGGGGCGGCGCCTGTCCCTGCACCCTGCATCCGCTCAGGTCGGAGCTGCGGCCATGGAGGGGCGTGGCCAGCCGTGGGCTGCCCCTGGGGGCCTGGAGTCCTCTGCCTTCCCACCGCCTGCGGGTCCAGCCCTGCCCCTGCCCTTTGGGGGTAGCCTCGAGCAAGGAAGACGAGGGAGGCTTGAGCAGAAAGCCCCGCACTTGGGGGGCTGCTGGCCACGGTAGCAGGAAGGGGGCGGTGAGCGGGTGGTCAGGGCACCAGTGTGTCTGCTCTGGTTAGAACCCTGGTCAGCGGACCCCGCCCCAAGCCGCCGTGGTGGCTCGGGACACAGCGCCCTGCTCTCAGCACCCGCCGTCGGAGCGGGCAGCCCGGAGCCAGTGTGGGAAGTCCACGCCACGTCCGCGTTGTGGGGCTGCAGGGCGGGAGGCCGGCGGGGCCACGGGGGCACTTCAGGGGCCTGCGGCAGGGACACCATTACTCATGGTGATATCACTTCCCCGCCCGACCCTGTCGTCACCGGCTCCACAGGCACCACGGCCGCGTCACTCCTTCACACCCAGCTGGGGTCCGTCCCCTCACACGACTGTGAATCCCAAAGTCACCTCCGGACCCCTGGCACCCCGCAAAGAGGTCAGTGGCACTCAGGGACAGCGACCGTGCAGATGACAATAGACCGTCCCTACCAGGGCTTCCTGCGGGCGGGCCAGGCGCCCACCAGGAGTGTGGGCCCTGAAGTCAGACCCTCGGTCCCTCGGGAACCTGTCACCCGCTTCTCTCCACCTCCACGGAGGGACATCCCAGACACCTCACTAACGATGTAGCGGGACCAGGGCATGGTTTGTCCCTCAGGGACCACCTTGGTGACAGCGTGCGGTGACAGCAGCCCATGGAGGCTGAGGCATGGGGATGTACTCCACCTCCCAGGGTTTGACGGTCACTTGTCGGTTCCGTCACTTTTGCCTCGGCCGTCTCTCCAAGGCTGAAAGTATCCCCAGGCCCCTGCGAAAGGACCAGCTCGCTCCGGAGAAGCTGCCTCGGGCCCAGAGACGGCTTTCGTGACCAGTCTCCTGCCTCCTTGACAGAAGCCCCTTCCACAGTGTCTCTGGCATTCCAGGCTCCGGTTGGTTACCCCCAAGGCTGGGGAACTCACTAGCTCTACAAACATGCAAATGAAGCAGGGAGGGAGGCAGGATATGGGTCCTCTAAGACCCCAGATGACCCCCAAGGGCAATGGTGCCATCCCACGCTCCTCAAAGCCATAGAGGTTTTGAAGAGACGCCTGTGCCAGGCCCTTCCCTGAGCAGAGCTGGGTGGGCAGGACAGCCCTGCCAGTGCCCAGAGAAGAAGCGAGCCACCGGCACAGAGGAGGGAAACGCCCAGGCGAGTTAGCCCGGCGGAGGAATTTGAGGGGAGGGGTGTTCCCATCTTAGTGCAGCAGTGGTGGGAGGACGCCACGCACAGTCCCAGGCCCCCTCAGCGCAGCAGGGCACCTGTCCCATCTCATTCGCCCCACCCTTTCCCCAAGGATCAGGGATGGGGGCGCCCAGGAGGGGCTGCCCACACAGTCGTGGGGGGTCGTGGGGTTCGCGGGGTGAGGGAGGGGGCGGTTTCCAGCTGCGCTGGTGCTCACAGGCCTCCTCCCTGCAAGGTGGACCAACCAGCCGGGTGGCACCGGGCTCCCTGCCTGGGCGCTGCACCCACAGCTCCATGCACCCCTCCCACGCCCGGCACCTCGTGGCCTTGGGCACGCCACTACGCCTGGGTAAATGGGGTCCTCACACGGTGTTGTTGTTCAAAACTGTTTGAGTTATCCCAGTTCCTTTGCCTTCCCCGGTAAATTCTAGAATTCTGGAAGAATCCACAAAAAGTCCTCGTGGAATTTGGACAGGAACTGCCTTAAAACTTACATAAGTTTGTGGAGAACTGATATCCTTGCCCTGTGGAGTTCTCCAATCCATGAATATGGTATGTCTCCCCTTTTGCTGAGGCCTCTTGCATTTCATCAGTCTTTGCACTTACAGCAGACAAGGCCTGAGCGCATCTGTTAAATTTACACCTAAGTGTTTCATTTTCCCCCAGCGACTGTAACTTCTATTTCTATTTCTGTTTCCATGTGCTCATTGCTAGTACATAGAAATACACAGTTGATTTGTGTGTGTTGATCTTGTTTGTAACTTTACCAAACTCACTTATTAGCTGTAAAAGGTTTTGTAAGTAAATTCTTTGGGATTTTCTACACAGACGGTTGTGTCCTCTGCGAATGAAGACAGTGTTATTTCTTCCTTTCTATCGGCATGTCTGTTGTGTATTTTTCTTGCCTTCCTGCAGTGGCTAGAACGTCCAGCATTCCTGATCGTGGGAGGAAAACGTTTGGTCTTTAACCACAGGTCTGACGTCAGGGGTTAGTTTCTTGTAGACTCTCTTCATCCCGTTGAGAGAATCCCGTCTATTCCTATTTTTCTGCAGGTTTTTATCATGACCAAAGTGCTGCATTTCCTCAACTACTTTGTCAGTATCAAGGGATATGATCATGTGATTTATCGTCTTGGCCTGTTAATATGGGGAATTACACTGCTCACGTTCACACATGGAGCCAGCCTCGCACCCCAGGAACAAGCCTCTGGGTCAAGTATGTGATTGTTTTTATACACTGCATGATTCTATCTGCTGCTATTTGTTAGGGATCTTTGTACCTGTATTGATGAGAGACATTGATCTGTATTTTTCCCTCTTCCTTCCTTCCTTCTTTCCCTCCTTCCTTCCCTCCTTCCTTCCTCTTTCTTTCTTTCCTTCCTTCCCCTCTTTCTCTCTCTCTCCCTCCCTTCTTCCTTTCTCTCTCCCTCCTTTCTTTCCTTCCTTCCTTCCTTCCTTACTTCCTCTCTCTCTCTCTCTCCCACCTCCCTCCTTCCTTCCTCCCTGCCTCCTTCCTTCCAGCCCCCGCATCCAAGGCCAGGGGACAGAGGAGGCCATGAGCAAGGATCCAGTCTGTGGGCCAGGCCCAGAGCCCCCGCTGGTCCCCAGAGCCTTTCTGGATGGCCGTGTTCACATGCAGGTGTCACCCCCTGGACGAAGGGTCACCAGCTCGCTGGGGGGCTACAGGCATCCAGCCACAGCCCCCTGGGCCACTTCCCTCAGACTGACCTGACTGTCCATCAGGTGCCCAGGCCAAAGGCCAGGGACATGTGGCCTTCTGGGTGGGGGGGGGGGACAGAGAAGCCCCCAGGGGCTTTGATGCACATCACCATGGCAACATTTGGAAGGCCTATTAGAAATTCACTTTCCATTCCTTCCCTAAGCCGGGCAGCCCTCAGGCACAGCCCGGAATCTTTAACCCAGGCCCCCAGGGCTGGGTGACCATGATGGGAGCCCCTGGGTGGGGGTGGGGGTGCTGGGGCAGCCAACCTCAGGGGGGCTGAGGCCCGGGGAGGGGCTGGGGTGCCGCTGGGGGGCGGGTGGCCGCAGCCTTGGCCCTGGCCCCCACTTCAGTCAGTGTGTTCCGTCGGACGGATCCGTCCCCTGGACAAGCACCAAAATGTCCTCAGATGCCGTAAGCAGGCTGGCCCCCAGGATCACTCCTGGCAGTAATTCCCTGGGGCCTCGGGGCTCTAGGACTACACCCCTGCAGTGACTCTGACCTTCCCTGAGACCAGAAGAGCCTGTTCCGGAGTCCTCTGGCGTCCCTAGGGCTCGCTGGCGACCCCAGGACCCGGCCCCTCACCCAGCGGTCAGGATCAGCCAACCAGTCCAGCCCCTCCCCCAGATGTCCTCTATCCTCGGTCCTCTGTCCCCCAGTGAGCCGCACAGCCCCCGGAAACAGAGTGAGCCACAAATGTGACTTACAGTGTTCTAGTAGCTGCAATAAAACATAAAGAGAAATTCATTTAAATTACGTGTTTTATTTAACCCAGTAAGTGTGCTGCATTGTGAGGAAGTGTCCTGCGTCAGGGAACACACGGCTCCCGATGGCCCTTGGTGGGGTCTGCAGGGCTGGGAAGCAGAGCCGGTGCTGGGAGCAGCTCATCTGTCCCCAGGCGCGGAGCCCCACCAGCTCCTCTGGCAGGGGTGGGGGCGGGCAGCGGGGGAGGCAGGGAAGGGAGGGGCGAGGAGGCTGCGGAAGGCCGGCCCCTGCGGCTCCTGGCTCTCCTCTCCCACCCACGCAGCTCATCGGGACTCCTGGCACGGATGACAGGCGACAGCACGAGTTGCTGTTCGCGCCGCAGTCCCCGGCCTGCAGCCCCGCGCCCCTCCGCCTCCACCCTCCTCCGTGGTCTGCAGATGTGACAGTGGCCCCAGCGCTGCCACTGCAGAGATGAGGAGACAGAGGGGGAGGACAGGAGCCCAGAGAGCCTGCGGGGGCCGGGCACTCCTACCCCGTGTCACTGGTGTCACTGCTGGGGGCCCACGACCAGCACCCAGACCACAGTGCCCAGACCCGGGACAAGGGGCTCGGCCCCTCCGCCAGCCCTGGTCCTCAAGGGACAGACCGAGGGAGGGGGGCGGCCGCGAGGGCACAGGGGATGAAGTGAGCCACTGGGGGCCTTTCTGGGCGCTGAGGTCAGCCGACCCAGGATGGTGACACCCAGGGGGGCCATCGTGACCAACAGGACAGCGGTGATGGGATGAGGGTTTCTGGTAGCCCCCCCCAAACCTCCTGACGGGTCCTGATGCCCAGGGGCTCTTGTCGGCCCCTGCTCACCCTGCCCCCGATACACACCCACCCCCACCCTTCACACACACCCCTACCGCCCTCCGCACACACCCCTAGCCCCCTCCACACACACCCCTACCCCCCTCCACACACATCCCTACCGCCCTCCACACACACCCCTACCGCCCTCTACAAACACCCCTACTGCCCTCCACATATACCCCTACCATACACAC
>NC_043714.1:77034517-77045837 GCF_006229205.1 Suricata suricatta
CCTTTCGGGCCAGGCCAGCGGGAGCCAAAGGACACCTGGAAGCAGGAGGGCCAGATACCTCGGGTTTCAGGGGCAGGTGAAACCTGGAGCCGGAGAGCTGGAGCCCAGGTGGGGGTGAGGCCGGGAGCTCAGGAGCTGGAGTCTGGGGGAGGGGGCCAGCCCCCGACCGCGGGCCACATCCCCTCCCCCACCGCCAGCCAAGAAGCCGTGTCCCGTGCCTGGGTCCCCACAGAGGCCTGTCTCCAGCCCGCGGCCGGACTCGGGTCCCACAGCCCCGGACAGCTGTGGCACGCCCACAGCGCATCTCGGCCTGAGGGCCCCACACGGCCGTGACTCACCTGCCCAGCCAGCACTCCCCACTCAGGTCTCCTCGGAGGATTCAGGGGACAGCAGGAGCACACAGGGTTCCTTTTAGGCAACGACAGGCTCCAGGAGAGGCAGGGGTCTGAGTGGACCACCAGCTCTTGCGTCAGCCCCGGTATCAGAAGAAAGCCATGTTTCTACTCTCCAAGGTCAGGTCTGAATTCTCACTGACAAGAATTCATTACAGAGACGGCCTCAGGGCACCTTATCCAGGCCAGACCCTATTTCAAGGGCTGTGGGGGCCCCCTGCCCAGACCTACCGTCTGGGGCCCCCAGCCATCTGCCTGCCCCAGGTCCTCGTGGCTGGAGGGGCCATGGTTTCCTGTAAGGCCCTCCTGGCCTTGCTTAGGTGGGGCTGGCATCTCTGGTGGGTCGTGGACAGAGCAGAGCACCCCAGCGGCCCTGTAACCACCGTGGCAGACGCCCTCCCATCCCAGGATGGGGGTCTCTCTCGCCCCCATCTCCCCGGAGCACGGAGACAGACTGGCATTTTCTAGCAGAACTCTACCAAGCACAGGGCAAACCAGAGACAAGGTAATTACGGGGGTAACAGAGGCTAAAACAGCCTCCTCCGAAGCCCAGGCTCCTGGCATAGGAGATGCCGGACAAGCCAGCAGCCGCGTGGGCACCCAGGGCCTCTGGGAGGGGAGGAGGGGGCAGGGGCTGGTGTGGCCACCCTGGGCTTCGGAGTGCACCCAGCAGGTGCCGGGACAGGGCGGGCAGGTTCCCCAGAGGTGACCCCAACAGAGGGGTAGAGCGTGGTGCCCAAGGGGAGAATGACTGAGAGCAGGGCTTTGGAGGATGAATAGAAGTCTGATGGGCGGTGGCCACTCCCGGAGGGGCTGGAAGCAGGAGCACCCCTCCCAGGGAGCCTTCCGGAGAGTGGAGCCGGGGAGTCAGAGGGCCCCAGGGGGCCTTAGTCAGACCCTCCTTCTAGAGACATTGGTTACCCGTGGGGTGAGGCGCTCACTCCCTCATCAAGTAGCTGCTGTCTTTGGGGAGCAGCCTCTCAACAGCCCCTCCCCTGGGCACAGGGCACGCTGTGGGTGGGGCCACGGGGAGGGGGGGGAGGGCTGGGGCAGAGCCGAGCTCGGGGCCCAGCCGCGGACAGGGGAAGGGACTCAGAGAGGGACACCTGGCACCCCCCAGCCCTCTCTGGGCCTGAGCCGAGGACGCTGTGCTCAGAGGTCACTCAGGTGGGGTTGTGCCCACGGTCCAGGGCTCCTGCGCAGGGCGGGTCAGCGGGAGAGGCGTTCTGGAGCAGTGCCCATGAGGTGGGCGGCGGGACAGCTGGGGAGAGCCAGGCAGAGGGCGGGGCCTACAGGAGAGAATGGGGAGGAGGTTTCTGGAAGGATTCTGGAAGGACAAAGTGGCTGGCAGGACGGGAGGGGCCAGAGGAGGCTGCAGAGAGAGAGGAGGCAGAGGTGGACACGGAGGGGCGGGGTGTAAGGAGGTGGCCGAGGAAGCCGGGGGGGGGGTCTGCCAAAGGGGTTTCTGGCCCCTGAGGTCACCCCCAGCAGCACGGTGGGGTGGGGGCTGGGAGCGGGGGGCTAGGATTGGGGCTCCATGCAGACACAGCCTGAGACGCGAGACCCGTGGGACCTGGGCCCAGCAGTTTCTTTCTTAAGGGTCTTTATATCCAGGAAGAGAGGCTCCAGAAAACAGATCAACACACATGGAACAGCCACGTAGGAGGCACGCAGGGGCCGAGTGTGAGGTGCTGGGGACAGAGCCGGAGGGAAGCGCCAGCTGAGACTCCGGGAAGGAAGGAACTGTGATCACAGACCGCTCCTGGGGGGCTGAGTCACACGGAGTATTAAATGCGAGAAGGCAGAGGCCCCTGGGGACACACAGGCGGTGGTGCCTCCAGGGGGGAGTGACGCTGCCGGAGGCACAGGGGACGTGGCCGCAGGTGCCTGCTCTGTGGTGGTTACAGAAGCCACGGGGGACCCTTGTGAGCAGGACCAGCAGGCTCCAGCTGGGACTGGGGGCCATCGGGAGGCGAAGGGTGTAGCCTTGGTGTGGGGTCCAGTGGACAGCGGACTGGGGTGCAGAGTAAAGACTAGGAGAGGCCGGCAGCGGTGGAGGATCTGGCGGTGACATGCGGTCTGGCTTCAGCTCCTGGCTCAGGGTGGCCTGGGGGCAGCACCCGGGGTGTCCGGTCGTCTGGGTAGCATGGCTTTGGTGTGGCTGAGGGCGGGGAGGGATGCGCTGAGCAGAGGTGGGGCTGCGAAGGGAGGGGAGGTGGGACAAGAGAGGATGAGGCGCAGGGGGCTCAGCCTGCCGCCCCACGTCTGGCTCTCACGCCGCCCAGAGGCTCAGCCTGAACTGGACAGAGACCCGAAGGAGCCCGTCTGGCTGACCTGGCGACTCCCTGACCCTCGGGGGCCTCCAGCTCTGAGGCTCCCCCGGAGAGCCAGATGGGGGCCGAGGGCCATCGGAGACCCTGCAGGTACGGGCGCCAGAGCCAGGGGTCGGCCTGGCCTCCCTCCTGGAGGAAACAGGCTACTGCGTGTCGCCCTGGCTGCCTGGGCTGCTGCCGGGAAGGGGGGCACAGGCGGGGGGCTGCAGCCTGTGGACAGAGGCCCACCCACCGCCCACTCCGGCAGCCTGCTCCTCCGCCTTCCGGAAGGAGAGCCTGTTCCCCCCAGGCCCTCTCCACGGAAGAGTCACGGAGGGTGCGGGCTCAGAAACATCCCTGGGGTGAGGACATTATTTCCAGAACCTTCCAGGCAGGGGGCGTGGGGAGCAGGAGTCTAGCCAGTTCACTGCAATCTTGGGCTTGTCCCTGTACCTCCTTGTGCCTCAGTTTTCAGGTTGAGAAGATGGGTCTGTCCTAGGGGGGGTCCCTCCCAGGGGATCCTATCGTGGGAATCCTGTTGTAAGGAGAGAGACAGAGACAGACAGAGACCGAGAGAGATGGAGACAGAAATAACAGAGACCTGGAGACCCCAAAGAGGCCCAACTGAAAAGAAGAGGAGGGAAGACGGAGAAAAAGTAGGAGCCTAGTGAGCAGAGCAGGGGACGAGACAGGGAGTGGGGGCATAGGAGGCAGGAGAAGTCAGCTGGATGGTGGCCGCTCAGCCACTCAAGGGACACAGAGATGGCGGCCCCTACCAGGGAGTCCTCCTGAGCTGGACCAAGGGCTCAGAGGCCACTTTGTTCTTTAAACTAGTGCTGGGACAGCCAGATCACAGACCCCCAACCAAGTTCTCCCTTCAGGTTCCAAGCTCCACTTAGCAGTCCTGACCGCACAGAGCCACCGGACGGCGCTTCAAAGTGATGTTTGGTACCATTTATGTCTTCAAGCCTTTTCTTGTTGAGAGAGACAGACCTTACACACAGCACACCAGCACTCTGGGAAGGGACGGGGCGGGGGGGAGGCAAGAGAGGGGGAGAGGGGCTGCGAGTTGGGGAAAGGGGCAGAGACGGTGGGAGAGGGACAGAGAAAGGGGGAGGGACAGAGGAGGGGCAGAGGGGGGCAGAGAGACGGAGGGGGAGGGGCAGCGAGAGGTGGAGAGGGAGGGAGAAGGGGAAGGGCAGACAGAGGGTAGAGGAGGAGAGAGGGGGGGCGGGCAGAGAGTAGCCCAAGCCAACTGCTCCTGTCAGCCCAGAGCAGGTGCGGGGCTCGAACCCGTGGACTGAGCCCCCCAAGGGCCCCTGTCTTCAAGCCTTTAAGCAACACCCATAAAACTAACGTATTCTACATGCTCTCTACGTTTTCAAACGTTGTGAAGTTTCTAACAACTTGACAATTATGATAAACCCCATAAATTAAGTAAACAATATGGCGATGCTTAGGCTATTCCCAGGGGCCCAACACTATGCATAAAATTGCGTATGGTTTCTGCCCAGAGCCGCGAACGTGACCCAGCGGCCCCGCGAGAGGGCCACGCTGCCGTGACTTCCACCGGCCAAACTCTCTGCAGCATGAAAACGCTTAAAATACGAAGCACATACAAAGTGTTGACAGGAATGGTACCATGTTGAGTTTGAGTCTCTTTTAAATTTCTTTTTTAGTTTATTTTTGAGAGAGAGTGTGGGAGAGGAGGCAGAGGATGCGAAGCAGGCTCCACACTGTCAGCACAGAGCCAGACGTGGGGCTCGAACCCACAAACCGTGAGATCATGACCCGAGCCAAAGTCTGATGCTTAACTGACTGAGCCCCCGCAGGCACCCCGTCTCTCAAATTTCTACGTGAATCCTAAATCCTCTGGGAGCTAACAGTCCCTCGTGGACTAGAAAGAGTCACTTCACGTGTGAAACCCTTATCACCTCGAGCAACCCTCCAGGCCGCGCTCACTCTGACGCCAGCTGCAGAGTCTGGGGTCCCTGGGGTCGCCCTCCGGAAGGACCCCCAGCACCCTGGGAGGCGTCATGCTCACGATGACAGCTTATCACAGGGAAAGGACACACGCCACCATCGGCCAGGGGGAAGGGCTCACCAGGCAGGGCCCAGGAGGGTGCGAACCATCCCCCCCCCGTGGGGTCCTGGGCAGCGCCCGCTCCCCTGGCAGCGTCGCCCTCCGGGGACGCCCCCAGCCCCGGCGCCCAAGGCCTGTGTCTGGCTCCCCCCCGTAGACCTGGGTCACTGCCCACCTGCGTGGCTGACCTCAGTGTCCAGCCCCTGGGAGGCCGAGCTGATACCGTGTGGCCCAGAGCCCCGGGGGAACAAGGGCCCTGGACTCAGGATGCCCCCGGGGTTGGCGGAGACCTCCCAGCCGAGGGTGGGGGGCAGGGGCCAGACCTTCATTGGGCACGATGACGTTCCCATCACCCCATGTGGCCTCTGTCCTCCGGCTGTCCCCGGATCTCGCCCTTCCTCCCTCCGCACCCGGGCCCTTTGCCTGTGGACCAGGGGCAGCGTTCCAGTGCTGGCTGGCCTGGCAGCCACGGGCCTCCCCCGGGACCTAGACACTACGGCATGCCCTTCCTGTCCCTGTGCCCTTCCTCTGCTCTCGCCAGCAGACAGAGACAGCGGCCTGGGGCCAGCAGAGCACTCGAAGGCCCTGGGTAAGCAGATAGAGCCCGGCCACCAGCCATGTGCTGCGTGACAGAAAAGAAGCTGTTTTGTTCAGCCTCTCTCTGACCACTGCACTTTCCCAAGCCCATTTCTTGCTGCAGTTTCTTTCTTTGTTTTTAATTCTTTAATGTTTATTTATTTTGAAAGAGAGAGACAGAGTGTGAGTGGGGGAGGGGCACAGAGAGCGGGAGACACAGAATCCGAGCAGGCTCCAGGCTCTGAGCTGTCAGCAGGGCCCGATGCGAGGCTCGAACCCACGAACCGTGAGATCGTGACCTGAGCCGAAGTCGGACACTTAACCAACTGAGCCCAGGTGCCCCTGTGCTGCAGTTTCCTAACGCCCGGGTCCAGCCGGTCCCTAGCAGTACATCAGGGAACCTGCGAGACCCAAGTCCCAGGTGAGCCTGGCAGGGGCCACACCCCGAGCGCCCGCTGCGGCAGGGGAGCCCTGCCCACGGACCCTCACACTAGCGTTCTGAGCAGACATGATTTTCTAGAAAAAGCATCACTGGGACCTGAGCTCCCGTCCACATGGCTCAGAAGCCCCCCCAAGCTGGGTCTGCAGGGTGAGCCCCTCAGGGCTTCCGGATGTCCTGCCTCCAGTCCCCCCTCGGATCCCCAAAGGGAGGCAAGCACAGCCCCTCCCTGTGCCTCAGTTTCCCCCACCCTCTAGTCAGGAGAGGAGGCTGGGTGGGACCGGGCGGGGTGAGGGAGGCCTGTATTGGGAACATCCTGTTCCCAGACCCACTGGGTCTGGCTACCCCGACCCCCCACCCCACGCCATCCCCGCCCCCACACCCGCGCCACTCTGAGGACACAGAGACTCAGAGCCACATCTCCAATTACTCGAAATGTTCAGATTGCCTGCTTCACAGTCACCGGATCACAGGAAGTAACTTCTTATTAAAAAGAAAAAGCCCCCGCGGCTCCCAGCCTTTGATGCGAGCTGGAGTATTTCTCTGGGAGAAATCCCTGCCCCCCGGGCATCACCATGGTGCCCGGCCTCTGTTCCTGCCAGCCTCCTTCCCCCATTCTTGTCAGAGCTGCCGTTATTGAAAAGAAATAAAAGGGAAGAATAGGGAGGAGGCGGCCTTTTCACCACGGAGCCCCGAGCTCAGGGCCACCAGCCCTCTCCGCGTGGCAGTGACGACATTTCCTTGTGGCAGGGGGTGCTTTCTGCTCCGGCTCATTTCCTGTCCCCCCAGGGCTCCTCTGTGTGCCCAGCAGGCTGCGTCCTCCACCAGGAGGCTGCATGGAAGCCCCACAGGGGCTGCCCTTGCCGCCCGGCCCAGCACCTGCTGGAGCAGAGCAGCCCCTCGGAGGGGCAGGACCTGTGCTGGGTACATGACAAGCCCCCGTCCATGACTGTGGCGCTTGGGACGGTCATTTTACACATCAGCTTAGCTAGGGAACCGTGTCCAGGCATCTGATCAAACCCTCCTGAGGGTATTGCTTTGAAGGCCTTTGGCAGGTGTGACCAAAGTCCATTCTCAGTTGACTTTAAGGAAGGAAAATCATCAAGGCAATCTGGGTGGGCCTGGCTCAATCAGTTGATGGGTCGTATGAGCAGAACCAAGCCATCACCTAAGACGAAGAAATCCCGCTGTGGCTCAGCTGAGCCCGGGAGCTCCAGCCGCCCTCCGGACTTGGCACGGGCCTCGCCACCTGAGCAAGCAGACTGCTTTCAACCAGCCTCTCACCGTCCATCCCCACGGGGCCTGCTTCTCCCTGAATGCTGCCTGGCAGAGGGGTGTGAGCCCCCGCCAGGCCGTCTCTTTTTCTGTCCTGGGGGCCTGGTGACCCCACAGAGGCAGGTGAGGCCAACCCCCCCCCCCAAGGCATCAGACGGCCCTCGTGTCTCAGTTCTTGAAGCCACACATGGATTAGATTAGTGATGGTACGCCCGTTTTGCAGAGGGGAACACAGGCTTGGAGAGAACAGGTCTGTGACCCGGGACTTGGCAGGGTCACCTCCCAGCAGGGCTCTTGCCTTGCTCGGATCCCCAGGGCTCAGTCCCTGAGAAGACTCCTCCCTTCTGGCCCTAGGCCTCCGTGGGGGCTGAGCCCTGACAGCAGAAGAGTTCTTGGGACGTCCCCACCCCACCCCAGCGGGCAGTGGGCGAGGGTCTGGGGAGACAGCCCTCAGGGCTGCTAGGGACAAGGGTGATCTCTCCCACTGCCGCTGCCTCAGGCATGCGCATCCACGGAGGGAGCCCCTAAGACCTTCCGCCCTGAGGATCCAGGACCCTGACCAACCGGCCTGTGGGGTGATGGTCCTGTGCTCCCTCGGGTCCTGGAGACCCTTCAGTGCGTGCTTGCGGGAGCTCCAGGGACCCACCGCCCTGCATAGCCTCCCTCCCCAGCTCCACGCCCGCTGACCCAGGGCCACAGAGAAATGACAGCATGCACCAAGAAGTTTCAGTGTTTTATTAACGAAAGCTTACAAAAGTCTGTCTTCAGGTAAGGCGACGGGGGGGGGGGGGGTGTGCACACGGCTTGGCCTGACATCCAGGCCTGATCCACTGGGGACAGGGAGGGCTGGCCACACCCTCTTGAGGACCCCGGGTGCCTCGCTGCAGCCCACGCCAGCTCACGAGTATAGACTATGGCTCATGTGCAAAAATAAAGTCTGGGGAGGCTGGCAGGGGTGCGGGGTGGCGGGCTGACAGAGTCACTTGCAGACATCAGTCTTCTGAACCTGGGAACCCTCGCTGGACAGGCGGAAAGCAGAACCCCCAGCCAGGGCCTGTTGGGGCTGCAGGCGTGAGTGGCTGGTCAGCACCGGGTGCTGGTGTCTTGAGAGGTGGGGGTCTGGGCCCGGGCCGCGGCGGGGCCTGGCAGAGAGCCCGCTTCAGCCCCGGCTGCAAAGGCTTCTGGGACCTTGTGGGGCTGGGCCTGGGGCTGCGGGCCGGAGCAGGGGCTGCGGCTGCGGCGTCAGAGCTCCTGGAAAGCTCTGGTAGGAGAGGACGGCCACCGGGCAGTGCGGCGGCGGGCGTTCCTGGGCTGGAGCGAGGCAGGGCCCGATGGAGCAGACCCTGCCTCCAGCCACAGCGGACCCGGGCGGGCAGCTGGTGGCCAGCGGGGCAGGCCTCACGGCAGGGCCCGGCCCTCACGCTGGCCCGTCTGCACCTCCAGCTCTCCGCCGTGCTGTCCTCTCTGCAGCCCCGCTCGCTGACCTCGGCGTCTCCTCGGGCGCAGGCGGCTCGCGGGAGGAGAGCGCAGGGCTGTGCCAAGCAGGCAGCAGGGGCCCTGTGGGAGCCTTGGGACCTGAAAGAAAGACGCGGGGGTCAGGGGCAGGCCAGAGGCTGGGAGGGGCTCCCCAGGAAGGATGTGGGAGGACGTCACAGGGCTGCCCCTCACAGCGCTGCGGGGCCTGGGACCCGGGGAAGGACAGTGCGGGCTAGGCTCTCCGCGGGAGGGCTGTGGCCCCATTACCTGTCGCCAACTCTCCTGGCTCCTCAGCCAAGTGTGAGGCCTCGGGCCCCGTGGGACCCTCCGCCTGCTGTGGGTGAGTCATCGAGCCCACGATGCTTTTCCAGGCTGGCGTGAATCACTGGTGCTGGGGAGAGAGCGTGGGGTCCTGTGAGAGCCAGCTCAGCGACCCCTCCAGCCCCGCCTCCCCCCAACCCTCCTCCCTGATCTGGGGGGGGGTCTCTGCTCCCTCCCCACCACTCCACGCTGCAGCCCCCCAACACGCCGCCCCTGCAGCTAACTAGCTGGGGACGCCTCTGAGCCTCAGTGGGCTCACCTGGAAAATGGACCTGGCTGTGGGTCCTCCCTGCTCTCCAGTGTCCCCCCACCCCGCGGCGGTGCCCTGCAGCAGGGGCTCACCTGAGGGGCCAGGAGGCACCAGGACGCCAGGTCTGCTGCTGCTGCTGCTGCCGCTGCTGCGTCTTTGGCCTCAGCTTTCCTCCAGGGGGAGGGAGCCTCGCTGCCTGAGGCTGGCCGGCTGCCCGGGGCGGTGACACGGGTGCCAGCCGGCTGCGCAGCAACTGTCAGAAGGCGGCGCGGCGCCGAAGCCAGGGTTCCCGCGGCACTAGCCTGTCTTCGCTTCCGTTCTGGGGTGTCCCTTGAGCTTGGTGCTCACTGGCCTGTACTGTCCGGACACTGATGTCTGAGTGCCCCGGGGGCCTAGGCGCAGAGTGGGATATCGAAGCCTGGAGGTCAGGTCATGGCCTGAGAGTGTGCAGGGTGCGGTCAGGGGCCGGGAAAGACAGACAGGAGGAGGGTGACAG
Source organism: Suricata suricatta (assembly GCF_006229205.1). Classification (NCBI taxonomy): domain Eukaryota; kingdom Metazoa; phylum Chordata; class Mammalia; order Carnivora; family Herpestidae; genus Suricata; species Suricata suricatta. The sequence continues at coordinate 77,044,138 of NC_043714.1, forward strand.
GGCAGGGGCCCTGCAGGACAGAGGGGCTCCTTCGCTGTTTGGGGGGGACTGCCCACATCTGGATGACGCGTATCTGTGTGAGTTCGGCGGGGAGGCAGAGATGGGGCGCCCAGCCAGAGGGGCCGAGGGCTCCCCCGTGCGGGAGTCAGCGCAGCTGGGCAGTCCTGGCTGGCAAAGGCCACGGGCAGGTGTGGCGGGCGGGCCGGGGCCCGGGCCGCCCTCTACTCGGGCTGGGTCCGGTCGCTGGCCACAGACTCGCTGGTGAGGGCCGGCGTGAGGGTCTCGGCCTCCTCGTCGACAGGCAGCTGGGGGCCGGCGGGCTCGGACGCCTGCTCCAGGCCGTCCTGCACCTCCTTGCCCCTCTGGATGAGCTGCTCCAGGGTCTTGGGCAGCGGGTGGCGCAGGAAGCGCTTCAGCTTGGGCTGCAGGGTGCCCACCACGTACTGGATGATCTCCTCCTCCTCGGCGTCCACATGCAGCGTCTGGTAGAGGTCCCTCTTGCGCCACAGGAACTGGTCCAGTGGCTCCCCCTGCTTCTGCGGCAGGTCCAGCTCGCGCTGGATGGCCTCCCGGGACAGCGTGCCCTCGCTGTACTGCAGGAACTCCTTCTTGAACTCCACCCAGTTCTTCACGGAGCCCTGCTTGAACTCCCACCACTTCTTGGCCGGCCCGTTCATGTGGTTCTGGATTTGGGACAGCCAGTACTCCTCGGAGCCGCCCACCTGTCGCAAGTACTCCTCCAGGTGGCTGAGGAACTCCCTCGGGTCCTCGAAGATCTGCGTGTCCACGCCGGGGCTGGGCTGCCCGTCCTCGCCGGACCCCCAGGGCGGGTACTGCTGGGCCTCTATGGGCTCCTGCCCGGGCAGTTCGCCGGCAGCCGGGGGCGGGGTGATGGCGTAGGGGCTGACCGTGTAGTCATAGGCATCCGCCTCGTGGCAGTAGCCACCCGGACCCCCGACACCCACGGACACGGTGTGGCGGGCCGGCTCGCTGCCCACGGGGTACTTGCCGCCCATGGACTCCAGGCGGTCGGCCCACCGCTCCAGCCGGTAGAAGACCTCCCGCCACACGTGCATCTCCCGCTTGACCCAGCGCTCCAGGTTGGCGATGGTCTCCTGGCACCGGCACAGGCAGGCCTTGATGGACTTCTTCCAGCGCTGCGAGTCGCCGGTGGGCACGTAGCCGTCCAGGTTGCTCTCCAGCTTGCCCACCGAGCGGTGTAGCCCCTTCAGCTCCCGCTCCACCTGCTTGGACACCTCGGTCAGCAGGTGCCGGTGGGTCCTCCGCACGTGCTCCAGCATCTCGGCCCGGCACTTACCGATCTGCAGGATCACATTGGGCTTGGCGGCCGGCCCGCCCCGCGGCCCGGGGTAGGCGTGGAGGCCGCCGCTTGTCATGTGGTCCAGCTCCATCGGTGAGCAGGCAGGTGGCCTCGGCGCTCGGACGGGCGGGAGGCGGCGGGCTGCAGAGTTCCCCTGGGCCGGCGGCGCAGTGGAGCCGGGACGGTGTCCTCGGTGCGGGCGGCGGCGGCGGTGGAGCGCAGGGAGAGCGGCGGAGAGCCGCAGAGGAGAGCAGGGAGAGCGCCGGAGAGCGGCGGAGGAGAGCAGGGAGAGCAGCGGAGAGCAGCAGCGCCGAGCTCTGCACCCCGCCGCAGCCGCGGGCTCTTTATGCGGCTGGCGCGGCCGTGGGCGGCCCCGCTC
>NC_043714.1:77045937-77055614 GCF_006229205.1 Suricata suricatta
GCCCGCGCGCCCGGCGCCGCGGGAGGACCCACCCCCTGCACGCGCCATCGGCCAGGGTGACTAATTCTCGGCTGGCTCCCTGCGCCCCCTCCCCGGCTCATTCAGCCTGCGGGGCGAGGGAAGGTGCCGGACCGGCGACACGCCCCTGCCCGCGACCGGCGGGGAAGCGCAGGTGTGTGCCCCCGGGGCCCCGGGGCAGGTCCTTAGCTGCCCCCACCCACCCAGAGGTTAGGAGGAAGCCCCTCGCCCGGGGCTTCAGGGTCGGTCCGCCGTCCCCTCTCTGGTCTCGGTCCTTCCTGGCGGGCGGGGTGGTGCTTGACTCCGCTCTCCCGGGGCCTCTGTGCCCCGAACCCTTCCTCGGCCCAGGCCGGTGGTGCCCGGTGTTGAGCCGCAGATGAGCCCCGGGAGGGACCCCAAAGGACACCCTAGACCCCTCCTTTCCTTGAGCTGAAGGCTTCCAGGAGCTTTCCTGGACGCGCTCCGGGGTGGGGGTGTCGGGGGTGAGTTCCCAGGGGCGGCCTCCGGCTCCTGCCTGCCCTCCCCTGGGGGCTCTCAAGTCCAGGCCCTGGGTTGGTCCTCCATCCTACGTAGGAGGGTCGTGCACCCCAGGCCTTACCTCTGCCGGGGCCCCTGACAATGGTGTGATGTATGACACCAGTGTGGCAATGGCTGGCCTGGACTGCCCGCTGCCCCCACTCCCATGCCTTTGGTGCGGCCCAAGACTTGTCCTGGAGTGCCTCCAGAATTCTGGAAGCTGCTCCCTGGGGGGAGAGGGGTGAGGGCATGTGCAGGAGAGGAAGGGGTACTGTTCCCTGAACACCCCCCCCCCCCGCCAGATATAGAGGGAACCTGGTCAGAATCTCCAAAACTTCGGAGGATGGAAGGGGGGAGGAGGGGAGGGAGGAGGGGGAAGGAGGAGGGGAGGGGAGGGGAGGAAGGAGAAAGAAGAAGGAGGAGGGGGAGGAGTAAAGAAAGAGGAGCAGGAGGAGGGGGAAGGGGTAAAGAAGAAGGGGGGAGGGGAGGGAAGAGAAGGGGTGCCGGCAGAGAAGCAAACGCCATATAAGGAACGGGGCTCCGGAAGCTGAGGTTCCCTGCGGAGGGAGGCCCTCCTGCCTCCCTGGCAACCGCGGTGGGGGAGGGACACCGTTCTGGGTTACCCCAGGATGGATGCGTACGGGTCCCAGGCCCTCGATGGGCACAGCTGACACAAGCTGCCCTCGGGCCACAGACTCGCGGCCGGTGAGGCTAGACACTGTAGCCCCTGGCCGCCAGCTTCCCAGCGGCCCTCAGACACACAGTGCGCACTCGCCGCGCCCCACCCCCACCCCTCACACACACCCAGACCCACTGTCCCCCGCCCCCAGTCACACTCACCCCCCCGCCCCCAGTCACACTCACCCCCCCGCCCCCAGTCACACTCATACCCCCGCCCCCAGTCACACTCACACCCACCACCCACCTCCCCACGGACACACTCATACCCCTACCTGTCCCCCGGCCCCCTCTGTCTGACTCACACTCTCTCTGGAATCCCCACTCCCTCCCCCCCAGCCCCATCACCCTGCTCTCCTGGACGCCCCCCCCCTCAGAGCCAATCTGTCTCTTTCCCCCTCTGAGCTCCCACCCCTGGTTGGGGGGGGAACGTCTCTCTGGCAGAAGCTTGCCCCAAATCGCTTTCCTGGCATTTCTAATTAAAGGCGAGTGGGTGGGCAGAGAAGGGAGGGTGGAGGGGCAGTGCCGAGTAGGGAGGGGAGGCCCGGCACAGAAGCTGCTAGAACAGGAATCCCAGCCTCGGAGTTCCTGGGAGCGGGAGGAGGCCGCAGGCCTGCGTGTGGCCGTGTATGAGGTGTCTGTGCAGTGGTGGTGGTGAGTGTGGCTGGCTGGTCACCACGGGGGCTGCATATAGCGGAGCGTGTGTGCGGGTCTGGGTGAGCTGGGGCTCCTCTCAGGGCCGTTGTCAGGGAGGACCCCTGAGCAGCCAGCTGGGCAGAGACCACACTCGCGCGTGCGTGCGTGTGCGTGTGTGTGTGTGTGTGTGCACACGCGCGTGTACGCGTGCAGTGGGAGAGCCAGAACGCCAGCACCTGAATGGCCAGTGGCGTAAAGACCATGCGGCTCCAGTGGCACTCAAGCCCAGGCCTCCTGACAATCTGGGTGGCCCTGGCCAGGCCACAGCTTTCTGGGGCTCAGCGCCCACCCCCTCCCGTGACCTCCAGCCTCGCTGTGCCCCACAACCCAGCAGCCTGCCTGGAGCCCAACCGAAGCCCAGGGGGTGGGGGGCTGGGGGCTGGGCGAGCACTACCTTGGTAGGGGCCCCCTCGACCCCCCCTCCCGTGGCCAGTCCGGCCTGGCGTGGGCGTGAGGGAGCACGGCCCAGGGAAGGGGACGCTGGCAGGTCACACAGAGACTGGGCAGGACCCGCAGGGAGGCGCGCACTGCTGGCCAGCGCCGGTGACAGCCACAGCCTCTGCTCAGAACACTTAATCGCTGCCCAATTATCGCCCTAGAAGCCCTCAGCAAACCCCCGCACTGGGGCCTTGAGCTCCTTTCTTCCACTGCTGGCTCCCCGCCTCCTGTCTGCCCTTCTCCCCTGCACCACTTTCCCCCTCAAGCAGGGGTGAAGGCTCAGAGTACGCCCCTCCACCCCCCCTCACCCAGGGCCCATCATGGCTGCAGGTTGGGGAGAGGGAAGGGGAGGGGTAAGCCGCACAGGGAGGGAGAGGGAGCCTGCGGGACCCCTCCCCACCCCCGCCAAGCTGGGCAGCTGCTCCTTGAACCTGCCTTTGAAGGAGGGGCTCCGTGGGGCAGGGAGGTCTGCCCCACACTCGATCCACGCAGCAGCAGCCCCCCACCTCATCCCCCATTCAGTCCCCTTTGGGCTCCAACCTCCCACTAGGGTTCGAGGCTCCCAGGCCCCAGGTTCTGGTCTGTGATGCTAAGATGTCCATTTCAAGGTGACATCTCCCTTCCAAAGTCACAGCCTCGGGGAGCCACAACCCCCACTGCACCCCAGACAGAGCCTGGGGCCTCCACTGGACCTGCCTTCCTCTGGCTGCTCTGTGACCCAGTCCTCTCCTCTAGGGACCCCCGAGTGAAGGTCCCCTGTCCCCCCCCCCCCACATGCTGTGCTGGTGGCTAATCCCCACCAAGGTGCCCTGGGGACTCACAGGCTTTCCTGTGTTTGCTCAGGGCCCTTCCCTGCCAATCTCGGCCAGGAATCTCCTGGGGCACAGCCATTACACCACTTAGCACCCAGGGTGTGAGCACAGGCTCCTTTGGGGCTCCGCACCCGCACTCACTCCAGCCAATCATCGCCACCCCTTCCGGGCCCCGTGGCCTTCCCAGGGCGGGAGAAGCCTGGGTGGCTGGGGCCTGGGCTGCCTACCTTCCCCTGACCCCTCCTGCCCAGCCTTGGCCTGTGCTCCCTCCTGGGTCGTGTGGCCTCATTGCACCCACCGCAGCCGGAGCCCCTGCAGGCCCAGCGCCTCCAAGGGCACCTCAGGAGCCGGGGGCGGGGGGGGGGGGGGGGGGGGGGGGGGGGGGGGGGGGGGCAGCTGGCAGAGGGGCCTGGGGTCTCAGCCCAGCACCTGCCCCTACCCAGCGGCCCTCCCCTGGGGGCCTCTTGCCCTGGAATGGGGGGCGCAGGGAGGCAGGGCCAGGCTGGGGCACAGCGTGTTGGAGGTGAGATTGGGCCAAGGTCAAAGAGGAAGAAAGGGTGGTGGGTGGAGAGGCAGAGGGCTGGGGGCGCCACGAGAGTGGGAGGGACAAGGCTCCGTTTCACTTCTCAAGGAGACCTTCTTTCCTGTTTTCTCAGACTTTCCAAGAGGTGGGGGGACCTGCAGACGAAAGGGGGTCCCTCGGCCACACCTGCCTGACGCACCTGCCACAGCCGGAGCAGCGAGCCGGAGCCCAGGGCAGCTGCGGGCAGGAGTGCCAGGACCTTGAGAGACCGGAGGGGGTGCTGAGCGCTGGCACGGGGGGGGCCCCAAAGCAGAGGTGTCTGAGTGAGCTCCCAGAGCCCAGGGAACAGTTCCCTTCCGATCCTCCCCGCACCCCTTCCGAACTTCCTCTTCTCCGCGGTTTGGCAGGGTGCTTGTGCTGCGTCCTGTCCCTGGAACAGCCAGCCTGTTCGTTCTGGGCCCCCACACACCAGACCCTCTCCCCCCTCCCTCCTTCCTGCCTCCTGCCTCGCGCCTCCCTCCCCATCCGGGCTCCAAGGAAAGTTTTGTATTTTTCCGAGGATGCTGGCAGGGAGGTGCCTCAGGGCCAGCTGCCCTGTGTCCCGCAGGCGGCACCCCCTCCGGCCCGGAGGTCAGACCCCGAGGCTGGAGACCCCCACACCACCACCCTCAGCCTGCCCAGAGCAGGGGGACGAGGCCCAGAGAGGGCAGGCACTTGTCCAAGCTCCGGAGCCAGGGCACCGCGGTGAGGGTGTGCGGGCACAGGCTATGGGCTCTGTCTGTGCCCTGTGCAACCATGGGTGAGTCCTCTTGAGTCCTCTCAGCCCTGCCCCTTCCGGCACCAGCACCCTCCCCCGGAAGAACCTTTGCCCATCCAGCCATGGGGGGGACGGGGGGAGTCAGTCATCTGTTCAGAAGAGTCCCCGAGCAAGGGGTGCTAGGCAAGGTGGGGCACAGGTTCAGACTGCCCCTAAAATGGGGTGTCGTCATGGCCCCCATACAGGCCCTGGAGGCCACGGGCTGCGTGTGGCCCCTGGGAACTGCAGGCAGGTCATGCCTCTGCCCTTCAAGGAACAGACCGTGGCTCCAGGGTGTCAGGCTGGGCCCCCTGGGACCCATGACAAGACCGGAGGAGGAGGGATGCCACTGTGGCATCGAGGGTGGGGGTCCTTGGCATCCCCACTCCAGGGGACAGGCGTGCAGGGTGGGGGCCCCAGACAGGGAGCCAGGCCCAGGACACACTCCATGCACGCTGCCCACCGTGTCCCCACCCCCAAGACGTCCCCTTGGCCCGGCAGGTGCCTCTGGCTGGATCTGGCACCTGCCTCCTCACACCCCTTCTCCTGGGGGCCCCGCGCTGTCCTTGTCACACAACGGTCAGACTGTACTAAATGGTGGCCGAGGTTCTCAGCTTGGGCGGTGTGGAGGCGGGTGGCGATGGTGGGTGGTGAGGGGGGAGAGGCGGGGCCTGGGGCCGCTCTGTCCACTCCAGCAGGAATGTCCCATCCATCACCCCTGGTTCAAATGACAAAGGCCTGTCTGGTTTTAAAACCTAAGCATGAAAACTCAGCATGGTTTTGTGTGTTGTCTAATTCTGAGCCCACTATCACCACCTCCAGGAAGTCTTCCCAGCTTCTTAGCGCTATGTTAATGGAGTCTTTTGTGACCTTGGCCCGCCTTGTTCATACCTGCCCCAGAGTCCCCAGCACAATGTCTTCCTCTATGTGTGTCAGTTGAGTGTGAGCGTGTACTTGCACATTTGTGTGTGGTGTGTAAGTGTGTGTGTGCATCCTGGTCTTCTGTCCAACAAAGCCACACCCCTGCTCGCTGACGGCCTCAGGCTCCGATGTTCTGGGCACGTGAGTGGACAAGGCCCACCTGGGTCCTGTCCTGAGGGGACTCTGGTCCCAGTTCCCCAACACCCCAGATGTCCTGGGGCCAGCAGCCCAGAGGTGCCCTGAAGGGGGCAGAGCGCTGGAGGGTGAGCAGGGGTGGGCTGGGTGCAGGTGTGCTGCAGGGCAGGGGGGAGCAGGGGCCCTGCTGCATTCTGTCCCTCTCCAGGGGCAGAGCTGGAGGGGAGCAGGACTAGACAGGGGGCGTTTCTGAAGGTGGCGACCAAGGCCACCGACCTGGGTCCGTGCCTTCAGGGAGGACGGGAGGCGGAGCAGGGACAGGGTGGGGGGCCGAGCTGAGGGGGGGCAGCAGTGCCCGGCTGAGGGCTGTTAGGAGCGTCTCGGGGATGGGAAGAGCCGGGGTCCCTGTGGCTTGGGCTGGGAGCTCTGTGAGGACTCAGCAGGAGCAGCTGGGGCCCCGCCTGTGGGGGCCGGAGCCGTGGCCGCCCCCTCCTCTCTGCCCCACTGGGCCCGCAGCCAGGCTGTGCCTCCCGCGCCGCCTCCCTGGACGTCCGGGGGACTCGGATCAGATCGTGCAGCCGGAGCCCCAGCGTGGCCGGCCCAGCCAGGATGGGGGTGCTGCCAGCTGGCCCTGGCCAGACGCCCCCAGAGCTGGGGGTTCAGGACGCCCAGGGAGGGGGTGGTGGCCAACTTTCCTGCTGTTCTGTCGTCTCCATTTAGATCCGTCCCCAGCACAGCGCGCCGGCTTCCGAGCACACTTCCGGTGCCATAGAAGGAGCTGGCTGGGAATAGCTCAGCGTGACGCAGCAAGGAGCTCCCCACGCAGCCGCCCCGGAGGGACCCCCGCCCGCACCAGCCCCTGCCGCAAATGGGGAAGTGGCTTGGGGTCCCCTCTGCCTCTGTCTGCCAGTGCCTCTCTCTCCTCCCTCGGGGCTGGGGTCCCTGCCCCTCACAGCTGTCACCTCTGCCCGGGACACCTTGTCCAGGGCCCATGTCTCTCCCGAGGGCCTGACCTGGATGTCCCCCAGCTGCTGGCCCCGCTCAGCTGCGGGCCCCCCCGCTGCCCCACGCTGGCCGGAGCCTCCGGGCGGCCAGATGTGAACTTGCCTCCCCAGCCGCAAGGGCTGCCGCACAGGGTGCCCTGATGGCACCTGCCTCTGGGCCCCAGCCGTGCTCTGTGGTTCCCACTAACTTTGAACAAAAGACCCTTATTTCCACCTGGCCATAGACCCCAGCAATTATGTGGCCACCGTCCTGGGGGTGGGAGTCCACTGCTTTTTAATCTCTCCGGAAGGACGGTTGACGCAGGGATCACGTGGGAGATGCTGAACATCTCGCGGAAGCTTGGGGTAGCTGGCGGTGTGGGCGGGGTGCCGGGGCCCCTGCCAGGGTCCCAGTACTACTGTCGTTGCCATCTGTCACTGTGCAGGTTGGGACGGAGCAGCCCCGGATGCCCTCTGAGCCTCGGCCTCTTTAGCTGATGGGGGTGTCACTCTGCAGAGGCTCACTGTGGGTGACGGACCCCAAGGCGGCATGTCCGGTTCACGACCCACAGCCCTGACCTGTTCTTGGTCTTAAGCCCCGTGTCCAGGACAGGTGTCGGGGAGGGTGGGATGGGGAGGGTGGGAGCAGCCTCAGGAAGCCACCCCGGGGTCGGGGGGACGCAGTACAGGGGGCTCCGGGGGGCGCTCTGAGGTGGGACACGCCCTCTCCAGCTTCTGCCGTGGCCGTGCCCCCGCCTGGCTCCGGACGCTGGCCTGCTCCCCGCGAGCCGCGGCAGACCGCGGAGCTCGGTCGGGGAGGCCGGCGTGCGGCCACTGGGCTCCTCCCGCCGCTGCTGGTCGGGACCGGCCTCTGTGCCTTCCTGCCTCTGCCTGGCCCAGCTCCAGGCTGCTGTCCAATGTCCTGAGGGTCAGGAAATGCCCACGGTTGCTGAGGAATCAGTGCCCGGCACAGGCCATGATGGATGTCCACACCCCAGCGCCGCAGTTTTTCCCCTGCATGGGTTCACTCCGGTCTCTCCCCAGCACAGAGCGCTGGCTTCCAAGCACGCTCTCAGAGCCCTGGCCAGACAGAGCGGGGACGGTGGAGGGCAGCAGAGGGCGGGCACCTGAGAGGAAGCCAGGGCACGGAGGACATGCCGGCCGGGTGCTCGGGCCAGGCCGGACCACAGAGTGAGGACGAGGGGGGGGCCACCTGTCCTCGGGGTGGGGTGGGGGGGTCGGTGCCACCCACACCTCCCGGGCAAGCCTGTGCCCCACCCCCACACTGGCCCCCTGCAGTCTGCCCCGCGGGCTGGTGTCCCCGTGGGAGGTGCTGTGCTTGCCCCCTACCTGGAGGTGGGGGGGGTCTGGGGCCCATCACTGCAGCCCACTCTCCCAGACCCGTGGCCGCCCTTGCCCTCCGCTCTGGCTTCTTCCTCTGTCCCTGACCAGGGCACTTGCATCCAAGGCCCATCCACGTCCTGGGTGCCACCTGCCGGCTGTGCGCCTGCCTAGCACGCTCTCTGGCCTCCCGGCCCCTCTCCCGCCAGGCCCTCTCCGCTGCGCTCCCGTTCCTCTGCCCGCAGGCCTGAGACCCCTGGCCTGACCCTCAGAACCCCCTGCAGATGGCAGTCCCCATTGCCACCTTTCTCGTTCTGCCCCAGAAGGTGGCCAGGCCCTCCCTGCGTGGGCTGGGGACAAACCACTAGGCGAGAGGAGAAGGAGCAGGTGAGGAGGGGGGTCTTGGATGTGGCCCTGGGGGCTGGAGGTCAGGCAGAGAGTACACGGCCCCTTGGGGGTGCCCCCCCCACTGCAGCTTCAGCTCACCACACCCACAACCACAAACAGGCCCTTCTGCCCAGCAGGCAACTTCTGCCCAGACCTTGTCCCCCATCAGGCTTCTGCAGGCCCCCAGGTCCACTCCTGCAAGGGCCCAGGACACCCCCCGCTGCACTTCCAAAACTTCTGCTAAAGCCAAGGCCACTCCTTTGTCCTCCTGCCCAGGAGTGATGGTGGGGCACACTGAGGCCTCTGGAAGTGTGAACTAGCCCCCTGCCTCCCTCTCCACGGAGGGATATCCACCCACCCACCCCAGAACCCTCAGGCTGTCCCCAGGCCCTGTGCGTCCCCCACAGGTGGGGCCTGGGGTCTCGGAATCCTGGGAATCCAAACACTGGCCTCAGCCGTGAGAAGTCAGACCTCCCGTGTCCGAGGCAGAAAGAATGACGCTGGGAACAAGGCAGACAAGGGGTCCCTGTCCCTGGGCGCCGCCCAGCCCCCCGCCCCCGCCCAGTTCATGGGTGACTGAGGTGCGCCCGTCACCGGAGCAGAGGCGACCCCATTTCCCTAGGATGAGTTGCTCGGGGAGCCGCCGGGCCCCTGAACGCTCAGCGGGAAAGGAGCCCTTGGCTTATAGCCCGGGCGCCACCCAGTGCAGCCACATCCTCTGAACCCAGTGCACGCGGCCTTTTTCTACATAAAAATAAAATTTCATGACAGGGGCGCACAAGGACCTCAGTGTCAACTTGAGGGTGAGCCCGGAGAGGCAGGAGGAGTGCCTGGAGAGCCATCCACACACCTGCTGGCTCTGGCTGCCCGTGCCAGGAGCAGCGTGGCCATGACCGATGCCACCCTCAGTAAGAGGCGCTCCCCCAAGACCCACTGCCCCTGGGGACAGCCGGGGCCATGCCACAGCCTCCCTGCAGGACAAACGTAAGAGAATGAGTACCTTCCACTGCCAGCCCACCTCTGGGGCGGGAGGTTGGGCGGCAAGGCAGTTAAACCTGCAGACGGTTGTCTGAGCCGGTCCTGGGAAAAGTTCTCGGTCCACTCAGAGCCTGATACCACCATTATCATCCACGGCAATCCCTGGGGCACTCACCTGGCCAGCATCTTCATCACTCACACCAAAGCCAAGTGCCAGTCATCAGTACCGTCATCACCAGTTCCAGCCCTGACACCAACAACTTCAGCTCCTCCTTCACCATATCGCCTTTAACATCACAATGATCACCATCATCATCGACACTACCATCATCACCATTGCCACCGCCATCCCTATTATCACCACGATCATCTCCATCACCACCATCATTGTCACCACCACCATCACTGTCATTATCATCTCCATCATCACCATCACCACAACCATCATCACCATC
>NC_043714.1:77055714-77072172 GCF_006229205.1 Suricata suricatta
CCACAACCATCATCACCATCACTGTCACCACCATCATGACCATCACCACCATCACTGTCATTATCATCTCCACCATCGTCACCACAATCATCATCATCATCCCTATTATCACTGCCACTATCATCATCTCCATCACCATTACCACCATCACCGTCATTATCATCTCCATCACCATCATCGTCTCCATCACCATCATCATCCCCATCCCCGTCCCCATCATCGTCTCCATTTCCACCACCACGATCACCACCAGCATCATATCCCCGTTCCCATCTCCATCATCACCAGCAAAACCATCCTCCTCCTCACCTGCAGCACCGCTATCAGGATTATCATCCTCACTACAATAGCAACATCGTCATGGTCACTAATAACCCTTCCACATTATGGTCACATCTTTCTTCTTTCTCTCTCTCTCTCTGGCCACATCCTTCTCATCATGATATGTGACCGTCATCACCATCATCATCACCTCCTTCATCACTATCGTTGGTAACACCACCCTTGCTGTGGATAGCTTTATAACTACCGACATCATCATCTCCACTTTCATCATCAATAGTCTTGATACCCAGCAGCCCGTCCCCACGTGGGCCATCCCTATCATCCTGTAACCATGGACACCACAAGCACAGGTAATCCTTCTCCCATCCTTTTCCATTTTTCCACCTACCACCCAACCATCCATTCTTCCATCTAGCAAGACCTTCCCCACCAGTTTCTGCCTACCCATCCACTCAAGCTTTGGAGTCCAAGGATGGGTGCGACCAAGCCACAGTCCTCACGGAGTCCAGTGTGTGCAGACCTCTGGGGCACAGCCCACGAGGGGTTCTAAAAGTGTGTGTCAGGGCTCCAGGGACCAGAGAGGAACCGCTGGTCTTCTGGAGTGCTAGGGACAGGTCCCAGAGCAGCTACTAAGGAGCGGCTGGGCGGTGAGTGCAGCCAAGCACGGCAGCTGTGTGAGCCTGGGGGGGTCTGTCCTGCACAGCCTCTCCCCTCTGTCCAGACAGGGTCAAGAGGCTCTGCAGGGAGCCGCAGACCTTGGAGGTCTGAAGTTCACAGAGCAAAAGCTAATTAATTTGCCCTGTCCTTCAGTCACAGGCTCAATTCATCTTTTTGTATTCAGCAAATCTTTATCGGTGACTTGCTTTGGCCATACAGGGGAAGTGCAGAAGTGACTCATCATGTCTGTCCTGGAGGCCCCTGGGCTGGCTCACAGGTGGCTCTCACTCGTGGTGGGAGTGCTGAGGGCCACGGAGGTCCGGGTCAGATGGCTCAGCTCCGGGGAGGGCAGACATCCAGGAAGAGGTGTCTCAGGGAGGCCAAGCTGGTCAGAGGCCACTCCAGCCACCTCACAGGCGGGGCTGAGGTCTGGGAGGTGCCTGAAGGCAGGCAGAGCCCCCATCCGCCCGGGCATCCTTCCGCCTGGCCGGGCCCCGCTCCCACGGTGCTGCCCTCTCCCCCAGGCCAGCTCCGGCCTCAGAACTGTGGGCCCAGCCCCTGTGCTGGCCCAGCTCAGAAGCAGGGAAGCTGCCGGCACAGAGGAGTGCCCTGGAGGCGGTTATATGCTGAATCACCGCCTCGCAGAGAAGTCACTGAGCCCCAGCACCCAGCGGCAATCCAGGTCAGGAGGCAGAGCCCTACCCCCACCTCCCTATGCTCTCTCCCACTCGCTCTTGCTCTGAGCCCCTCCCCGGGGAGGCCTGGCCAGAGCCAGCAGGAAAAGGAAGCTGAACCAGGTTCTTCAGGCATGTTGGCCAAGGTTTTTCCTTCTCAGGAACCTGCTGGATGCCACGTGCCCCCTGCACCCCTCTGTGTGAGGCGGCATTGAGCCAAGCCCTGGGTGGAACAAATTTTACCGTGTGCATAACTGTGAGCTGACCCCCAACAGCACTTCAAGGGCAAGGCCCCTCCATCACCATGGGCTTGGACCCCAAGGGCTAGCCTGCAATGGCTGAGGGCGGCCATGGCCTCCGGTCCCCTGCCTAGAATCAGAGCCTGGCATGGGGATGTCTGGCCCGGGTTCACTGAGCAGTGCTCTCCGTAGAGGCAGAATGGGGGGCGGCGCTGAGGAAGGGCTTGCACTCAGCTGAAGACCGCCGGCCGGAGCCCCCGAGGGTGAGGCTGGCTCCCTGGAGCGAGCGGGTCCCCCTGTCATCTGTGCCAGTCAGTGGCCACCATCTGCCTGGCCGCGGTCCCTCACTGACAAGGGCAGTTCTCCGGAGGAGGGAGCGTCATGAATTGTCCCCAGCCAGTACTCACAGCAGCTGGGGGGGCCACCCGAGTGACGGGGCCCGGGTGTGCCCAGGGGCTGGGGCACGTTAGGCGGCCTCCTGTGCACGGGCTGTCCAGAGCTCACAGCTTCAAGTAGCGGTCATCGTATTCGCTGTCAGGGTCCACGGGGCACAAACTCGGAGGCCCTGAGCCCCCGCGGGGTTCTGCAGGCCCTACCTGCATCATCTGAGCGCCGGGACCCAGGACACATGTGTTCCCGAGTTTGTATGCGGGGCTGCTGGCCGGAGGCCTCAGCTTCTGACTAATTGTCGGTCAGGCTGCAGGGCATGTTGCTCGAGGGGGGGTGGGGGTCCGAGGAAGGAGAAAGAGGACTTAAGAAGGGATATGGGCTCCCTCCTGCTTCACCCCACTCCTAGGTGATGGCCCCACCCCCTCCTGGAGGCTGGTCCCGCCCCCTGCTGGATGCTGGTCCCGCCCCATCCTGCCGCTGGCCCCACCCCCTCCTGAAGGCTGGTCCCGCCCCTTCCTAGACGCGGTCCCGCTTCTTCCTAAATGATGACCCTTACCCCTTCTGGACGGTGACCCGCGCCCTCCTGGATGATGGTCCTTTCCCCCCTGGACCTTTTGCTCTCATAGGGCTCGCTCTTTTGCCCTCCCAGCGTCCCCTCTGGGAAGCTGTCTCAGGCTCTTCCGCAGCCCCGCAGCCCCGGGGCCCAGCCCGCATCTACCTACAGGCCCCTCAGGTGGGTCCGGGTGAGCCCGGGGCCCGGGCAAGAGCGTTCCCTGGCCCCGCAGGAGGCCCCCAGCTGCCTCTCGAGCCTCAGCCCCACCCTGGGACCTACAGCCCACGGACTCCAGCTGGTGACTGGACAGGTGGCCACAGGACCCTAAAGACCCATGGCCACTGAGGGTGGAGCCTGGCACAGAGGGGTCTCAGCTCTGGTCCCTGTGGGCCCCTGCTCACCGTGCAACCTGGACCTGATCCGTTGTGCAGGAAAGCACAGCTTCCTGGAGCGGCCGGGGTGCGGACTCGTGAGGAGCCCAGCCCCACGACCACCTGTCCCCCGCCCTACCCACCACTACTGTCGCCCAGAGGGCCTGGAACCACTGTCCAAACTGCAGCTGTGATGGGCGGGGCCAGGGAGTGCTCCGACAGAGGGCAGCGCTGAGTCCACCACCGGGAGGTCGCAGGAAGCCAGCACAGGCTCCCGGCTTCTCTAAGAGTCAAACACACACAGGGCTCCAGGCTCCCTGGTCTCGTCTTTCTCATGAGCTGAGAGAGTGCAGGGCCCAGGGGAAGGCTCGCGGTGTCACCAGGGTCAGGGTTCAATTGTCACCCTGGACCAGGGCCCAGAGTGTGACAAGGGTCAGGGTCCAGAGAGCAACCAAGGTCAGGCCAGTGTGTGACCAGGGTCAGGGCCAGCGTGTGACCAGGGTCAGGGCCAGCGTGTGACCAGGTTTAGGACAGCCTGTGGTTGCGATCAGGGCTCGATGTCATGCCGGGTTTGGAGCACAGTCTGGAGCGCAGGCTGGGTGGGCGCCCACCGCCCCTGCAGTCAGGAGGAAGCCTTACTGGGCACTTGTGCCAGCCCTGGGTCCTGACTGGTCCACGCCTGTCCATATTCTGCAGGACCTCAAGTGTGCCTTCCCCCGTGGCTGTGACCTCCGTTTAGTTCTTCTGACATTTAAGGAGCACATGCCTGCCTGTGGTGGGCACGTAGGTTGCCCAGAGGGACTGGCCTAAGCCCTAAGAAGCTCAGGGACCCGTGGGGGTCGTGCTTGGGCGCTGGGGTCTCCCTGGGGTGGAAGGAGGCTGGGAAGGGTGGGGAAACTGGGGGGCGGGGCGATGTTCTGGGCAATGACAAGGACCCGGCTGACTGTGGGTGGTGGGAGGTGGAAGAGGAGAGGTCAGGGAAGGGACGGGAGAAGAGGTGGGTGTTGGTTCAGAAAAGGAGGGGCCCCCTGGAGGCTGGGAGGGGAGGCCTGGCTTTCACCCCATCTCTCGGCCACCCAGACACACACGGGCCCACCCAGGCCGGGCTCAGCAGATCCCTGACTGCGGGCTGACCGGAACCTTTCCAGGGGCGCTGGCAGAGGTTGTGGGCTGGAGTCACCCGCACTCCCTCCTGCGTCCAGCAGAGGGCGCTTTGCAGACCAGGCAAGACCACAAAGAAAGCCCCTGGTCCGAGAGGGGTCGGTGGGGTGCCCCCACTCACACACCCCCTGTGCCCGGGCTGGACAATTTCCCTGGAGAGGGTGTGACAGATGGGCGACAGTCACACCTCACAGCCTAGTCAGTCTGGGGGCGGTGGGAGGAGCCCAAGAATCGAAGACACAGAAGCCCCACCCGCCCCCCACCCTGCTGTGCCTGGGGCTCGCCCTCAGTCCCACTGGGGCCAAGAGGGTGGGACTCGGCCCCGGAGCCCTGTCCCAGGACTGCTGGCTGACACAGAGGGCTGTGGGACGCCCCCCTCCCCACCCCCCAGGGCCCGGGGCTCCAGCCTGTCCTCTGGGACAATGCCTTCCTGCCCACGGTCCAGAGAGGTGGGCACACAGGCTGGCTGGGCACCACACCGGCAGACGTCCGTGGCCCAGGGACGCGTGGGGACCTCTTTGAGGCCGGGTAGCCGTGGCGACAGCCCACACACCCAGCCCCCCCGACTGGCCTTCTCCACCTCCAAAGGCCCATGTGCCTGGAAGGTCTGGTTGGGACCAGAGAGGTGACAGGGAGCAGTTTATGGGGTCCCGAAGCCCAGTGCCATGAACTCAAGCCAGACGGAGGCCTTGGTCTCCCCACACGGGCAGTGGGTGACCAGAGCTGGACTTCCCGTGCGCCCCGGTCTCAGAGAGGCGTGTGGCTTTGTCCCCCGCTGAGAGAGCTCCTGACCGAGTCCTGGGGCCAGTCCAGGGGCCTCTGCTGCCTGCTCCTGAAGGGCTTGGGGGGAAGCCGCTGTCACGGAGGGGCTCCTGCCTGGGACCCTTGCTGGGTCCCCATGTCCCCTTCAGGGTCATTGAGAAGAGGCAAGGACAGAAGAGGCACCCCTGAGCTGTGCCTCCTGCCACCCTGGCAGGCACCACGCGGCACCATCGCTCCCGCTTGGTTGCACCCACTGGGCGGTGGGTCCTGGAGGGCATGGTCCAGCAGGAGGGGTGGGGGTTGGGGAGGGGAGCCCGCAAGCGCTGTGGGTGGCAGAGCAGGGGCCATGGGAGGTGACAGCCAGGGAGGGGCGGGACTGGAATTTGGGGTCAAATCCATCCTAGCTAAGACTCCCCTCCCTCCCCCCCCCCCCCCCCCCCCCCCCCCCCCCCCCCCCCCCCCCCCCGGGCTCCTGTCGTCCCAGTCCCCGTAGGGGGTCAAGATGCGTCTGGGGGAGGGAGCCGGACCCATTTCCTTGGCTTCCCCTCGTGAGTGGCCTGTGACTAGGGGCGGAGCTACAGGACCTCACTGCTGGGGGCCCAGGACCAGGGGGGCAGGCAGGAGTCCAGGAAGCCCCACCTCCGTGGTGACAACCAGTGGTCAGGCGGGTGGCCGAGGGCGAGGCAGACAGCGAGCAGGCGGCAGCCCGGAGGCGGGAATCACCTGAGCACCTTCTGTGTGCCAGGCACTGTTTCCAGCCTGAAGCAAACATAACAATAAAATCCCACCTCTGCATTTTCTGTGCGTTTTCCTCCAGCTCCTGGGCCTCCTCCCCTGGAGTGGGCGTGGCCCCGTGGGGTAGGCGTGGTCCCCTGGGGTGGGCAGGTACGGGATGGGTGGGGGCGAGAGTGGGTGAAGGTGGAGACTAGGAGCTGTCAGGAGTCCAACAGCTTAGGACATGGGGCATGAGGGTGTGTTTCTGGAAGCCACTGCCAAGCAAGGATAAAGAGGTGGTGTCCCCCTGTTTGAGTCCCTCCACAGCTGTTACGTTTGTCCTCTGCTGTCTGGTCTGGCAGAGCCCCTGCTGCACCCCCACCTAGACTGCCCATCCCTCCCTGACGCTGGCCAGTGGCCCCTTCCAGAGAGCCCTCAGTGATGCAACCCATGCACATCACACGTGCCAGGTCCTAAGCACGTTGAATGTTGAATGTTCTGGAATTGGTTGGTGACATATTTGTCACCCCCTTCAGATCATGGCCCCTTAAGTGGCCCCAATGCCCAGGAATGGCACATGGTGGGCAAAAAG
The DNA here is from genome assembly GCF_006229205.1 of Suricata suricatta. Lineage (NCBI taxonomy): Eukaryota > Metazoa > Chordata > Mammalia > Carnivora > Herpestidae > Suricata > Suricata suricatta. The sequence goes on from NC_043714.1 coordinate 77,062,113, forward strand.
TCCCCGGGGAGGGTGGGACGAACCAGCGCAGGGGTGAGGGGACCAGAGAACCAGGCCAAGGGGGCAGCAGACACCCTAAGAGAGCCCTGTGCTGACGGCACCCAGGTTCGTGCGGTGACTCTGGATGGCAGCGTGAGGGCACCTCGCAGGGTGGCACCGTGAGCCCCACCCAGCAGCACTTCTGCACTTGGTGGGAAAGGCCACTGGACCAGGAAGTCCCAGTGCAGATCCGACGAGGCTGCGGCATGGGTCCTGGCACCTCTGGTTGGACTGGGGACACTCGACTTGCCCACTCTGGTCCCACCATATCCCTTCTGCCCACATTCTGCCATGGTCACCGGAGGCCGTGGCTGCTGATGGATTTATTTCCCGTCTGGGCCAGGGGACCAAGGACACCTGATTCGTGAAGTGGAGCCAGGTCAAGTCCCGCACTCTGGCTTGGCATACATATGTCCAGGAGAAAAACTGGACTCTGGAAATTTCTGGGCTGTCTGAGGAGGCAAACAGCTCTATGGAGAGAAGCGGGGTGGTGACTGGCTATACGGTAAAGGTGTGAGTGGATTTATTATGAAAAGACCTGCACCCCAAGGCTCTAGAACCTTCCCTCCATCTCGGAGATTTTCTGAGGCATGGTGTCTTGGTGGCCTAGGTGACTGTCAAGGGCAGTGGATCAGCCATGAACATGACTCAGGATGCTACCCCTGCTCCCAGTGGGTGCCCAGAGGAGAAGACACAGGGAAGCCAGCTCCTCTGGGCCTTAGGCTCCTCACCTGTAAAGGGTGAGGATACTTTCATTCACTGGATGCAGCAAGATGAGGGGTGCTAGGGCGCAGGACACCCTGGCACCCACAGGGAGCAGAGTAGAAGTCTAAGTGGAGGACATTCAAGAAGGTTCAGCACAGTCTGAGAAGAAGCCCAACATCTCAGCTGGTCTAATCTGTGGCCTACCAGCAATTTGCCTTTCTCTCTGGGCCTCTGTTCCCATCTCTAGGGCAGGAACACCTACACGGGGACTGTGAATGCAAGAGGTGACTGACAAGGAACACATGGTAAACTCTTATTCGAAGCATGGGAAAGGCATGGCCCCAGTTGTCCCCAGGAGTAAAGGAGACCTAACGCAGTAAGCTCCCGGAGGGAACAAAATCACGGCAGGCTGCTCGGTGAGGGATGGATCGACAGAAAGATGGATGGATGCATGGATGGGTGGGTTGGTAGATACACTGATGGGTGGATAGATGCATGGACGGAAGGATGGATGCATGAATTCATAGATGGGTGGATTCATCCATGGGCAGATGGATGGATGGATGGATGGATGGATGGACGGACAGATGGATGGATGGATGGGTAGGTGGATGGATGGGTGGGTGGATGGATGGGTGGAGGGGTAGGTGAGTGGGTGAATGAGTTAATGCATGGGTGGCTGGCTGGGTAAGAGGCTAGGTAAGTGGATAGAAGGGTGAGTAAATGATTAGATGCAAGGATGGGGGTGCTCATGGATGAGCGAGTGAACGACTGAAGTTAATGAATGAGGGAATGTTTGTTTGCTGAACCCAGGGGAGCACCCGCTCTGTGGGGGCCATGTTCCCACATACTTCGCTTGGCCTCCCAGATGTCCTGGAGGAAGACCCTGTCCAGGGTCACATATGTGGCAGGGCGAGGACTGAGCCCCAGGTCTCTGTGACCACAAAGGCGGTGCGCTCCTGGCTGCACTGCGATCTGGCAGGCCAGCACCTCAGGACACCCAGACCCGAGCCCCAGAACGCAGGGCGCGACTGGGGTCCTGTCTGTGCACACCATGTCCCCCAACAGCCTGGTGCTCATTCCTCCCTGATACGGCTCTTTCCGGAAACTGCCTCTGACGGTCTTAGGCTCACGGCGAACGCTGTGAGCAGCCAAGCCTCTCCTCCTAGACGGTCTCCCTCTGGCCGGGAGCCCTGTGCCACAGCGGCCTGCCTGCAGGGTCTGCACTCACCGGGGCTCCATACGTGTGACAAAAGGGACAGAGGAGGGGTGGGGGGAGGGGGCAGGGGCAGGCAGGCCTGGACGGCTTCCCAGGCCTGACTGGGCAGGGCCGGAGGACACGGCCCCCAGAACTGCCACCGGGGGTGGGGCAGGAGGGGTGCCTGACCTCCCAGCCCCTCCCAGTTTTTCCAGGCCCTAGACCGCCCATACCTAGACTGACCATACTGAGTAGGTGCTCAGTAAACGTTTGCTGACAAAGGACTGAGCAAAAGACTCTCAGGGCTTCCCCACGGCCCCAGGCCCCCGCCCCGCTGTCCGTCTGTCTGTCCCTCCAGCAGCTCAGCCACAGGCCCGCCTTTCCCAGGCTTGCCTCCCGCGGCACAGAAATCCCGACTCAACTCAGTGTTTCTACTCTGCTCCCCACCCCTCCCCTCTGACTCAGGGAATCCCCAGGGCTGCCCCGAGGGTGCCCAGAGCAGGGACAGAAAAAGTGACCACTGAGAGAGAGCAGCCCACAAAGGTTTGTCACCTGGCAGAGGGCAGGCTGGAGAGGACAATTCAATTAATTGAACACTTGGATGGGGTTCAATAAACAGGAAGGCTTTTTATTGACTTAATTGTTTCGCACATGAATCTTCAGCCCTTCGGAGGTGGGGGGGGGGAGGGGCAGCTGTCTTTGCAGGGCAGAGCCCTCAGTTCTCCCGGAGGTCAGAAGCCTGCGGGCACTCCAGCTTCAGGAGTGAAGTGAGGTGAGGCGGGCCCATCGCAGAGGGAGGCCAGGGGGTGGGCACCTGGGAGGGCCTGGAGGCGTGGCTAGCACCGGCTCCGCCCTCCAGGAAGCCGCCCTCCCTCTGACACCTCCCCTCACCTGCCCGGACCCCTCTCTGTTGTTTTAATATCTGTTTAACTGAATAATGAGGTACAGTGAGAGCCCGTGACCTCGTTTCTGGAGCCACAAGAGCCGTACGGGCGCCCTCCTTAGAGCTGCTGCCAACGGGCGCCTTCCAGAGCCCAGACGAAGCCTCACGCGCTGGGCTCACAGAAAAAAGCCATTTATTAAAATTATTGCCCCATAAAAAGGGCAAAATGACTTATTCAAGTGGGAAGAGGGCGTGGGCTGTGGCGGGCTGGCCACAGGAGCGGGAGGCGGCCCCAGGCACCCACCAGCCTCCTGCTGAGCGCTTCCCCAAAGGCTGTGTGTCTGGCCATGTTTGTCACCCCCTCCCCACGTCTAGACAGGACCTCCGCCCTTGCCTCTGCAGTAGCAGGGCCTCCGGGCCCAGAGCGGCAGGAGGGACAGGGATGTGGCGGGCAGGGAAAGCGCAGGGAGGGGGAAAGTGCCAGCCAACTATGACCAGGTGAGGGGGGAACTGATCAGGGGCAGAGCTGTCCCACCGCAGGGTTCAGGCTGGGAGGGTGACCCGGTGGGAGCAGAGGCAAGGAGCCAGCCAGGGCCTGCACAGCCGTCTCAGTGGCTGTGAAGCTGTGAGGGCGCGTCCCGGCCTGGTCACGCAGGCCACAGAGCCCCCTCGCCAGGGCACAGGCCAGCCCCTGCTTAGGGACCCATCCCAGGCTCAAGACATACCTGCTGTCAGGGGGATGGAGAGGCCACTGGAGTCTCTGTCCCTTCAGGGTCTCCCTGGCTGGAGAAATAACCCAGTAAAGCCCAGGGTGGGGCCGGGGGAGCTGCAGCCCAGCCTAGAAGCCCCGGAGGCCCCTGCTAGCTTCCACAGGCCCCTGGCTGCCTTGGCCGAGACCCCCTGGTACACACTCCCCCCCCACCCCCCCGCAGGGCAGGGGCCCACACCTGGCGACAGCCTCCCTCCTGCTCCTGGCCTCCTGCCCAGGGTCTTTCCGCCTGGGGAGTCACCACCTTGTGGGCCTCTCAGCTGCCCCGAGGGCCTCCCCACACACCCGAGTGTTGGGCCAGCGGGACCGGGGCTGCCCCCACGTGCTCACCTCCAGGCCGGACGCCCCTCCTCCCAGCGGCGGGGGCCCTGCCTTTGCAGGTCACGTCCCTCGAAACAGGTCCCGAGGTGCATCCGCCACCTTGGCGTCCCATACCCAGCACCTCCTCCCCTGGCTTGGGGGCCACAGAGGCCCCTCCCTGGTGGGGGCTCACGGTGACTTTGGGGGTCACATGCTCAAAGGTCGTCTGCCGTCTCTCTGATGGTGTCTACGGGCCACTGTGCCCCTCCGGACCAGCTGCGAGCGGCACTGGCATTGGGCCATGCCGTGGGCTCTCTGAGCCCTCATCCTGGTCCCCTCTGTCCAGCTGGCCAGGCAGCCCCCAGGCCCTCAGTAGAGGCTTTATAAACAAGTCACCCACACCCACAGCCTCAGGCCCTGGATGGCGCTTCGAGAGCGACCTTTCCTCACTACGGGCACGCGAGGCTGTCCTAGGCTCCGCTGGCTCCCGAGTCTGTATTGGCTCAGTGATGCCGTTTCTCTGCCGGGCACCTAGCTGTGCCCACTCGGGGTCGGCTCCTCAGAGCCGGCTGCCTCTCCCTCCTGCCTCTGTGGGTCTCTGGGACTGGAGGGCGGGATGCACACACAGCCTTGGGGACTGGTGGCTCCCAGCCACTAAGGCCGTCAGCACTGGGCTTCAGCAGACCTTTCTCAGTCATGAGAACTGCTGCCCCCGCCCTTGCCCCCTGAACATCCCTCTGTGCCAGCCCTGCACGGGGTCTGGTAAGGAAAAGCGTGTCCCGCCTTCTCGGAGGTCCCCGGTCCAGATGGATGGCCACAGGTGTAGACAGCGAGTCCTCGAGCAGGAAGCACACCCAGCGTCAGGCTGGAGGGTGAGGACCGGCTGCGGGAGGGGGCAGCGCCCCTCTGGGGTCCTGCTGCACATGGAGAGCCACTGCCCAACCCTGACCCCTGCCCCGAAGCTGCCTTCCCTGGTCTCTGTGGGAGACCTCTCATGCCTCACCCCCCGGAAACCGCTGGGGTGGGAAAGCGGGGCACAGGGCTCCGGTGGGAGGGGGGGTGTCGGCGAACACAGAGGTGAAGACTCGGGCCCCTGCTGGGATGGGGCACGGGAAGTGCCCACCCCGTGTAGGGCCTGCAGGAGACAGCCTGGCTCACACCAGCGTGACCTGTGCTTCGTCACCAAGACGCAGAACACGTTCTCTAAGGCAAGTTTACTGAGAAAGGTCAATTTTAAATAAATCAGCGCGCCCAGAGGTCCCGCGTGGCCTGAAACGGCAGTGGGGAGTGCGTTGTCCTTCCCGGCTCCCAGAGGGGACGGTGGCCAGGGACACAGGCCGCAAGCACAGGCCCGGCTGGAGCGAGGGGCCCGTGGGTGGTGTGCCCCGGACCCCTCTCGTGGCATGACACGTTCCAGGGGCCGCAGCAAGACCTTGGCTGTGGCCCAGGGCCTCGCCTGCTCTGCACAATGAGGACCACGCTGCCGCCTCGGCAGGGGCGGGGGGGGGGGGGGGGGGGGCAGACACGCCCTGCTGCCGAGGGTCCTGGGCCTCTCGGTCCCTCCAGCCCTCGTCTGCGACTTTTAGATCTTCTTCCAACGTAGCATTTTAGTTTGTAACGTGTCCGTCACTACTTCTGAGCTCCTTCCCGAGCGGCCGCTCCCAGGCCGGCCAGAATGGACTGCAGACGTGCCCTGCTCACTTCCTGCTGGGGACAGCGGCCTGACCCCGACACACGGCACACCGGGGACGCGATGAACTCCGGCACTCGGGGCCAAGATGACCACTTTGTGGGACGTTATGCCTTTTAAAGACGCTGCAGAGGAAGTCCCCCCCCCCCGCCATCCCCCACGGGGACATCTGAGGGTCAGTGGACACTGTCCCCGTGAGGACAGAACTATCGTTCCCAGGCCTTTTTGTTCTGGGTGGATCTGCACTGCCGTCGGGCTCCTTGCTTTGAGCCTGAAGAACTTCAGTGTTTCTCAGCCGGTGGGCCCGCGAGGACCAGACTCTCCTGGGTTTAGCGTATCTGCGGACACGGCTCGCTCTCTAGGACGGGCTGCAGGACGCCCTCGAGCTCGCGGCCCCGGGGTCAGCGGCCAGCCTCGCACCGCGCCTGCAGATCTGTCGGCGGGCGTTTCCTGATAAACGCGGCGATTTTTCGGCCACGGTTTCTCTGCTTATTCTTTCCTTCCGGTCTCCTGCCTTCCCCGTCCCGGGGCTCCGAGGGCGCGCACGTGGGCGCCCGTTTCTCCGAGGCCGTTTCTCTTCTTCCCTTTTACCGTCTGTGCTCCGTGGGGCCCTGTGGGTCTCTAGGTCAGTCAAGATCGCGGATTCTTTCTTCTGCCAGCTCGTAGCGACTGCTGGGCCCCCGTAGTGAACCTTCCATCCCGGTTACTTACTTTACGGCTCCACAATTTCCACTTGGTTCTTTTATTTTTTGGTATTTCTGATACTCTCATTGGTTCTGTTAGATGCACTTTCGTCCACTCCTTTCCCTTCCGTTCGATGATGGTTTCCTTTCCTCTGAGCGTATTTGCAAGGGCCAAGTTCAAGTCTCCTCCTCCTCAACCCCACACCTCACGCGCCACTTCGGTAGCCTCCTGTTCCCGGGGTCTGGGCTGCACAGGGCTGGCTCCCTGTGCCTCCAGGTGGGAGACTAGGTGCTGCAGGAACGTCCTGTGGCAGTCCCGGGCACGGGCCACCGACCGGGTCATGTTACCGCTGGTCTAGCAGGCGGTGGGCCGGCTTCTCCCCTCCGCCGGCAGCGCTGGCCCCAGCCTCCCGCCGCTGGCCTCCGGCTGGCGCACAGACACCCTGGGAGAACCGCCCTGGCGAAGCTGTCTGTCTGTCCTCCCTGCCCATAGAGGCCACCGGGCCCCGCCCCCTGCCCGCTGCGCGCCCTACTGTTGTCATCAGTGACAAACGCGGCCCCTTCAAAGGAACAGCTCCTGAGCCGGAGTCTGAGTCTTCCCGGCCAGCCCATCCACCTCTCCCCCTGCGCTTCGTTCTCCGCGTCCGCCAGCACCCTTGGACCTCACCCTGCGCTGCAGTGCAGGCGGTCTTCGGTGGAGGGACGTGGGCTCTGGAGGTGGGTGGGGGCGGCAACTGCGGCTCTCTGGGCCACTGCGGAGGGGGCCCCCTCCCTCGTGGAGGCCCGCCCCATCCTCCACACCCTGGGCCCTCCAGACAGACCTGCCCTCCATGGCCCCGAGGAGCCGGGCGAGGCCCAGACAGCGTGGCTGAGGGGGGCGGTCAGGAGACCTGGCCCCGGCTCTCCCGGGCTGCTCCGCAGCGTGGGCCCTTATGTTCTGCACAACCACAGGCCCAGAAGCCGCTGGGGCTGGTGGCACCTGTGCCGGGGACCCGGCCCAAGGGACAAGAGAAGTGACGCATGCCTGCCAAGAGGATGCTTGGAGGAAGTGAACACGGCTTGCTTCTGGCGGCTGGAGCAGACACCAGGGTGGGGACTGGAAAGACAGTCTTGTAACGAGTAGGCTGGGGAGGCTGGCTCCGCCCAGCGAGCCGCCAACCCCGCCCCGCCCCGATGGTCCTCCTGGACTTGCTGGCTGGGGCTGAAATGTGCTGGACCTATGGTCTCTGTAGCGGCCTCATGGGCCCACAAACACCCCAGCAAGCCACCAGGAGCCCCCCACCTGTTCCAGCCTCCCCGACTTCCTGCCCTTCTCAGGAAACCTGTGCCCTTGGGAGGCAGGACAGGGGCCACTGATCGCCCTCCGGCCTCAGGCCGAGCTCGAAGCCCAGCACAGAGCAGGCACTTAACACGCTCCAGGCTGAATGGCAGTGGCATCAGCACATTCCCACACCAGGAGGCCACTCAAGCTGGCACCTGGGATGCCCCCGACCCTGAGAAGCTCAGCGGGCAGCAGCACGGGTGGGTCCTGTTTGCCCCAAGTTCTGCGTCCCCTGCACCAAGGGCCCCCAGTGGAAAACACTGTCTGCATCTCTTCGCACCCCGCCCCTCCAGAATCATGCGTGGGGACCGTGGCCCAGGGCTGCCTCTGGCCCAGGTGGGAGCGTGCAGAGGTACAGGCGTGAGCAGGCTGGACCAGCAGGAGATGACAGCCGGGGCCCGGCCAGGTGCCCGCGGGAGACGAGGAGCCCAGGCTGCCTGAAGGTGCCTGAGCGGCGGCTGGAGGGGAAGGAAGGGGGACGGGTCCTGCCCCGTTCCGATTTCACATCCACCCTTATTGGGTTCCACCCACAGCTGTTTGAGGAAAAAGACTCTGAGGCTAAAATGTTCTGACCACTGAGCCTGACGCCGGGCGGGAGACAGGCAGGCAGCTGGGAGGGGCCCTCGGGGGCAGGTAGGCGCGGAGGCGTGCGCGATCCCCTGCAGGTGGCCGTGAGGACAGGTGGGTGCAGAGGCCTGTGCGAACCCCCGCACGTGGCCGTGCACCTCCCTCTGCAGTCAGCCTGGGGAAGCTCGCTCCGCCAGAGGCCTCCAGGTGCCTGTCCTGCTCCGGCCAGAACCTCCCGAGCAGCGCCAAGCTCCGTGGCTGGTTCTAGGAGACCCTGGAGGACAGACACTCCCGAGGCCATCCGGTGACGAGCATTTATTGTTTGGCCCTCAAACGGCCAGGACAGGGGGCAGGTCGTGAGGGCACAAGAATCCACGGCCTGGGGTCTGGAGTCTGACCGGACTAGGCATCCACAGGGGATCGAGGAGCCAGCCAGGAATCCCATCTGCTCCCCCACCCCGTCCGTCCGCCTCTGCTGCCACTGCCATCGAGGGGAGGCGCTCCGGTGACTCCCGACACCTGACCGCCCCCACGCCGCAGGCAGCCGTGACTCGACAGCAGCACAGAGACGTGGCCCACGAACTTGGCGACGAGACTCTTGCCACAGCCTGCGCTTAGTCCCCGACCTTCGCACGCACCCCGGAAGCACGCACGGCTGTCACCTGTGTCCAGAAAGACGCAAACACATCGGGAGGCTGCCTGCACGGCGAATGCACTTCCTGTGGCTCCCGACGCACAGCAAGCGGAGGAAGGGAAACGCTGAGCCCGCTTGGTGGCCGGGCCGTGAATGCAGGGGTGCAGCGGGGAGAGCACCCGCGAGGAGGGGAGCACGACCGATGAGAGGCAAGGCTGGAGGCGGCCGGCAGACACAGGAGCGACCGCGTCTTCCCACGGCCAGATGGGGCCCACACGCGCCACCGAGGCGTGAAGAGCCCGACACGGGGGTTCAAGTGTCACCAGAAACCTAGGCAGCTCATTGCAGTGCCTGTCGTGCGGGCACAGCCCGGGGCTCGCTTCAGAACGCCCTGAGCTTCGACAGCACGCAGGTAGGAAGCGTGGAGTCCCGGGGGACAGTCCCAGGGGACACCAGACCCGCCGGCGGCGGGCAGCCCTGGGGGCTGGTCCTGCTTGCACTGGCGGGGGAGGGACTCTGTCGGGCCAGCGCGGCGTGCGGCCCCCGCACTCTGTGGTCCCAGCAGGAACGGGCGGGAGGCCGGTGCGGCTGGGTGCACCCGTGGCTGAAGTGGGGACACGTGAGCAGGGGGAGGACACCTGCCTATAAAGCCTGCTCTGCTGACTCACGGTCAAAAGCGGAGTCCCAGGTGCCGGCGCCCCCCTGACACAGTGACGGTGGCCACGCGGCAGGACCCAGGCCCCGGGGAGGGCGGGCCGGGCCGTGGGTAACGCTGGCCCCGTCCAGGGGCGGCACGGACTGCCATCGCTTGGCCCGAGGGCCGGCTTTTCTCCTCGAGGATGGACAGACGTCTCCACTCGTGCACACGGCAGGGCTCAGCCAGCGCACACGAGGCCAGAATCCGCCCGGCATGGTCCTGGGTTCCGGCCAAGGGACGTTCTGGTACGCTTTCGGTTTGGAGGACCCTTCCAGAAGGACTCCTCACGTTCACGCGCCAGGACAGAAAACACGGTCAGCCCGCGATGGACCAGGACACGCGGGAAGGGCCGCCCCAGGTCACTGAGACCCCACCCCAGGCGCCCAGCCTCCTGGGCCAGCTCCGCCCGGCCCTGCAGCGCCCCAGCCGTCAGTCCTCGGCCGCCACGGAGGAGCAGGGCAGCGGGGAGAGCTCCTGGGGGTCCTCGAGCTTGACCACGGCCCTGAGGGCCACGCGCCGCCGCTTCGCCTGCCGCTGTGTCGCGAACACGGAGCGCAGCGCCCGCAGCTGCCCC
>NC_043714.1:77072272-77075237 GCF_006229205.1 Suricata suricatta
GGCCCTGCAGCGCGGCGGGCGGGCGGACGAAGTTCCTCAGGAAGTCCCGCCGGATGCCCTGGTCCATGGGCTGCACGGAGGCGGCGGCGCCCGCGGGCAGGAACACAGTGAGCACGTTGTCCGAAAGCAGCTGCGCCTCCCGCGGGCGCGCCCGGGCGCCGTCCAGCAGGAGCACGGCCTTGCCGTCCTCGGGCAGGCCCACGGCGCGGAAGTGCTCCCGCACCGAGGGGACGAAGATGTGGTGGAACCAGTCGGCGAAGATCTCCTTGTCCACCCAGGCGCTGCCCTGGGCCTTGTACGCGCCCGGCAGGTGCTGGATGCCGCGGAGCGCGCCGGGGCCGCCGCCCTTGCCGATCACCAGGGGCTTGATCTTGTGCGAGCCGGCGGCGTTGGCGCACATCAGGACGGTCAGCCTGTCCTTGCTCCGCTGGGCGCCCTCCAGGCCGGGATGCGGCAGGCAGCGCCACAGGAGGCCGGTCTCGTCGGCGTTGTACACCTGCTCGGGGGACAGGCCGTGCTCGGCCGCCAGGCTCCGGAAAAAGCCACAGAACTGCTCCGCCGCTCGGTGGTCGGCCGCCTGCTTTTCGCCGGACGCGTCCAGCTTCTTAATGCCGTGTCTGGCCTTGAAACGCCAGAGCCACCCGCCGGAGAAGACGCAGGGCTCCGTCAGCTGCATCTGCTCGTAGAGGTCCCTGGCCTTCTCGATGAGCATGGGGCCCGACACGGGCACGCCCTCGGCGCGCCGGGCCAGGAACCACTCGTACAGGACGCGGTCCAGGTGCTCCAGCTTGGGCGTGTGCAGCGTGCGCCGCCGCTCCAGCGCCTGGTTGCAGTCCGAGCTGGCGAAGAAGCGCAGCAGCTGCGCCTTGTGGGCCTTGATGTCGTACAGGGTGGACATGCCCACGTTGTACTCCTGCATCAGCACCTTCCGGCTCTCCCCCTTCTCCAGGCGCGCGCAGATGTCCATCTTCTCCTTCAGCGTCAGCACCACCCTCTTGCGCTTCTCCCCCGGGCTCCTCCCGGCAGCCTGCGTGGAGGCCATGCGGAGGCCGGCTGGTCCCCAGGTGGGGAGACGCTCGCGGGGGGTCGGGCGGACCTCTGGCCTCTCCTTCTTCCTCTGCTCGCGCCTGCTTCAGTCTCCACTCCACCTGCCCCGTCCCACTGACCCGCAGGCCACCGCAGCCCTCCGTTCCTCCTCTGTTCGTCCCTCGGCTTCGGGCTCCTAGCGATGCTGGCGGCTCCTGGTGCTCTCCCGGGCAGATGACCAGAGTCACACGGCCCCTCGTCCACACCGCAGGAACGTCTGGCCTTCTCTCAGGGGACAAGGGCAGCCCCTCCCTTCAAGCACGGACCACAGAGCAGAGGGGTGCTGGGGGCTGGTTTCTGGTTGACCGAGGCTGTGCTGTCTGCGCTGGGGGCACTCCTCTGGGCTCACGGCGCGGTCCCACATGCCGCGCTTTAGCTTTAGAAACTGGAACACAGAACAAGGGAAGAAAGAACGTTACCGGCCAGGCGCCTGGGCCCCTGCTCACATGCCCCGTTAGTTTAGGGCTGCTGGGAAGCCGCAGCGGAAACCACAGTGGGCTGGGGTGACCAACACGTGAGCCGGCCCCAGGGGTGTGGCGCCCGGGAGGCCGCCCGCCGGGTGCGCTGCCTCGTCCCGGCTCCGCCGCGTGACCTCTCGGCCACCACAGCTTCCTCAGGCCAGACAACTCCATCCTCTCCCAACATCTGCCCAAACACCCCAGCGTTCCCTGCGCCGCGGAGCGGACCTGCGGGGTGGAGGAAAGGCATCCTTGCTGGACCCTTCGAGACTGGCCACACTTCACCTGCTGAGACAATGACACCCTCCAGCCTGTGAGGAGTAAGGAGCTGTTGCCCGGACAGCCCCGCCGCTGGCCGACGCAGTGCAGGGTCTCCCGGGAGGGCCCCCCATTTCCTCATGACTTGGCCCCCGGGCTCAGCGCCCTCTCATCAGGACGGCAGCAACAGCCTGCTCACTGTCACGTCCCGCGATGAACGGCAGGCGGTACTCACCGTGGGCTTCTAGCAACTCCCACCCCACCTCCCACCCAAACCCTTATGTGGCCGTGTCTTCCCAGATATCAGACGGTGAGGCCAAGGACCAGTCACACACGGAGCATAAAAATACAGCCCTGAGATCACACTCTAGGCCCGTCACCAGCCAGCTCTGGGTGTGTCCCTCTCCCCCTCGGGGTCAGCCTCCTGGTCTGCCCTTTACGGATCCCATTTTCACCTTAGTTACTGGGAATGACAGCTGATGGCAGATTGCTTGGCCCCAGACGGAGGGAAGTAAAGGCCACAACCCCTCCTTAAGAGGGTTCCACATGACAGCACCCCAGGCAGATGAGGCCTGGCCTGACCGGGACTGACTCTAAGCACAGCAGGAAGGAGGAGGAGCTGCGACTGTGGAAAAGGCCGGGAGGAGGCTCAGCGCCTGAAATGGGACCCTTGGGGACGGTTCCCGCTCTGGACATGCAGGTGTGTGCAGGTTGAAAACACTGTGGTCCAGCCTGCGAGGCAAAAAAACTTCCTTTACAATTGAAACGAGGATATTCCGGCATTTTGAAACAACTTTCTAAACCAAAGGGTAACCTGGTATGTCAAGAGAATGAAGGGGAGGTGTGGCCTTGTGAATTCCAAGTAAGCACTGATACTGAGGCCGCAGGAACACAGAAGTAAACATCTTATCCTCCGGTGACCAAGGGGCAGAGAAAAAGCTGGGGAGAGGGCATCAGGGGCCAGAGACGGGGCCGGAGGGAAAAGACCTGTCCTTAGGAAAAGAGCCCCAGAGATTGAGGAGAAAAAGGGAGCACCGCAGCATGCAGGGAGGGGGCTGAGGGGAAACACGGAAATCACAGGTTTTCCGGAGACCGAGGCGGACCCGGTGGGGCCCGCGGGGCAGGAACGCGGGGCGCGGTGGCGGGGGGCCGGGGTCTGCGCG
>NC_043714.1:77075337-77077055 GCF_006229205.1 Suricata suricatta
GAGATCATGACCTGAGCCGAAGCCGGACGCTTAACCGACTGAGCCACTCAGGCGCCCCTGGATACCTCTTTTTGGATGAATCTTGTATTTTATGCAGAATTAATTAGAAAAATAAAGATGGCGGTGCCTGGGTGGCTCAGTCGGTTGAGCGTCCGGCTTCGGCTCAGGTCATGATCTCACAGTTAGTGATGTGGCACAGATTGGGAGGGCAGAGCCAGGCAGAGGCCCTGGCCAATCTGGTGTGGGGTGTAAGGGACAGAGCGAGTCCAGCGGGACTGAAGTTTTGGCCCGAGCGAATGGAAAGAGGACCCTGCCGTTCACTGAGATGGGGAGTGTGTGGGTGGAGCAAGGCTGACCAGCGTCACAGGCTCAGGTCTAGAAACGTTGGGCATGAAGTCTCACAAAGGTCCTCATGGGGAGGCCGGGAAGAACACAGGCACCTAGAATCCTCAAGAGGGGTCCTGGCTGGACACCGAGATGTGGGAGCTGCCGGCCCTTGTTGGTATTGCCATGGGAGTGGAGGTCACCCAGGGAGTGGGTGTGGGGAGAAGGGGAGAGCCTTCTCTGGTCAGTAATCCTCAGTGGGGGGCAAGGAAGGAGGGTCTGGGGCCACAGCACGCTGGGAGCCCAGGGGAGAAACGACGGACGCCAGAGGAAGCCATGGAGGTCTGTCAAGGCCCCTGTGGCTGCTCTAACAAACGACCCTACACCCGGAGGCCTAAAACAGAACACAAAGGTGTCAGCAGCGCTGGATCCTCCCAGAGGCTCCAGGAAGGAATACGGATCCTCCGGAGACAAAGCACACACTCGGATCTGTTGTCACATTCCCTTCCCCCCCCCCCCCCCCCCCCCCCCCCCCCCCCCGCTGCGTCCCGCAGCACGCTGTCTTCGGAACTCTGTCCCTCCTTCCGCCCTCTTACAGGGACCTTGCGATCACACTGCCCTCCTGCCCCCCCCCCACCCCCTTCCCCATCTCAAGAATCTTAACTTGATCACACAGCAAAGCCCCTGTTGCCACCTGAGGTCAGGTACTCATAGGTTCCCGGGAATGAGGGTCTGGGCCAGGGAGGGGTTGCTTTATTCAGCCGTCACAGCTGCACTCTGGTCTCCAAAGGCTCACGTTTGTCCCACATGGAAAAGACATTCCCCGCATCCCAAGGTCCCCCAAAGTCTCAACTCCTGACTGCATCAGGTCAAGTGTGACTCTCATCAGCTCTAAAGTCTCAAACGTCAACATCCAAACCCTGCTAATCAGGTGTGGGTAAGGCGCCAGCCAGACAGGAGCATGAGTGGGAAGAAAACCGCGCTGGTCATTGGATTTCACCGAGGAAAGGTGACTGCATCGCAGTCCTCCTGCCAACCCTGCCCGGGCCTGCAAGGCCCCCATGTCCCTCGGCACAGGGCTCCACTCACGCAAAACTCCAGCCTCCAAGGGCCCTGCGCCCGTCCCGCAGGTGCACAGATGCACAGGTGCACAGGGAGGGCCGCCCACGCCCCACCCACGGGCCCCGCAGCGCCAGGGGGCCCGCAAGGCCACCGAGAGACCGAGTCAGTCCTCCGGGCGGCCTAGAGCGTCCCGGAAGTGGCTGGGGAAGGCGGCCCGGCGCGGTCCGATCCCGCGGAGAGAGGCGGCACTTCCGGCGGTGGCGGCGGCGCCCGGGTCCGCAGGTGAGCGGGGCCGGGGCCGGGGCTGGGGGGCGGCGGACGGGGGTGCGGGC
>NC_043714.1:77077155-77086407 GCF_006229205.1 Suricata suricatta
TGTGAGATCATGACCTGAGCCGAAGCCGGACGCTCAACCGACTGAGCCACCCAGGCACCGCCATCTTTATTTTTCTAATTAATTCTGCATAAAATACAAGATTCATCCAAAAAGAGGTATCCAGGGGCGCCTGAGTGGCTCAGTCGGTTAAGCGTCCGGCTTCGGCTCAGGTCATGATCTCACTGTTCTGTGGGTTTGAGCCCCGCGTCTGTGACCCTCCCCTGCTCACACTGTCTCTCTCTCTCTCTCTCTCTCTCTCTCTCTCTCTCTCTCAAAATAAATAAAAAACATTTTAAAAAATTAAAAAAAAAAAAGAGGTGTCCAGGGGCGCCAGGGTGGCTCAGTCAGTTAGGTGTCCAACTTCGGCTCAGGTCATGATCTTGTCGTTTGTGGGTTTGAGCCCCATGTCGGGCTCTGTGCTGACAGCTCAGAGCCTGGAGCCTGCTTCGGATTCTGTGTCTCCCTCTCTCTCTGTCCCTCCCCTGATCACACTGTCTCTCTCTGACTTTCAAAAATATATAAATGTTAAAAAAAATTATATAAAAAAAGAGATGTCTATTCAAGTGTGGGATAGGGTGGCAGCCATAGGAGATCACGGTCTGTCGGCCAGGACCCCTGGGGGGGTGGTCAGCAGTCCTGCCTCCCCTCAGGGCCTGCCCTGCTCTGGTCCCACCAGCCCCGCCTTTCCATCCGGCCAGAGGGGTGATGTGAGCAGGCAAGGTCTCTTGGCACCCAACTGGTTGGGCAGGTGGGTGGAGAGCCAGGAGAGAACAGGAAAGTCTGGAGCCCTGGGTGGTGACACAAGGGGCTAAGGGTGAGTCCTGTCGAAGCCGCACCCCGACCTCGTCCACACCCCGACCCTGTCCGCACCCTTGTGACTGCCCTTCCAGGCTCAGGCTCTGCGAGGGGCTATATTCGGCGTGACTCCCAGCACGGATGACGGGATGGGGCGCCGTCAGTGACCAGGGTCCGGCTCAGGGTGCGGTCAGGATCAGGGCTGACTGGGTGAGCAGGGTCAGGATCCAGGCTGTGACCCTAAGGGGCTTAGTTTGGGGTGACAGGGTCAGGGGTGGAGCTGGGGACCGTCTCTAGGGACCGTGGCCGTGGGTTTCCCTACTGGGCAGCTGCGGTAAAGCCCGCCACAGGCTGGGTGCTGTAGACCTCACACATTTGTTTCTCTCGGCTTTGGAGGCTGGACCCAGATCGGGGTGTCGGCACGGTGGGCTTATGGGGAGGCCCCCTTCCTGGTGTGCAGATGGGCGCGATCTCGCCGTGTGCTCACGGGATGGGGGGAAGGGGAGCGCTGGTGTCTGATCTTATCAGGGCACTCACCCCATCAGGGACCCCCAATGACCTCGTCCTTCTCACATGCAAGGTGCACTCATTCCTTCCCGGCAGCCTGAAGTCTTAACTGGTGCCACCACCGGCTCTGACATCAGGTCTGGGCCGACTGCGCTCCTGCCGGCTGCACACCTGGGAAACCAGACAAGTCACGTGCTTCCAGAATGCAGCGACCAGTCATGGGGGAGACCTTCCCTCGGAGGAGCAGTCTCAAGGAAGGAAGTAGGAACGGGTCCCAGGAAAGTCCCAAGCCCAGCAGAGCTCAAGGCCATCCTGTTTGGTCTAACTCTCTGCCGTCCACACGCGGGACAGCAGCCTGGGGCCTCTGCCCTGGGCAGGCCGCCTGCCCCCACGTTCTGCGGACCTCAGGCTGGATGTGTCTCTGCGGCGGGGGCATCCAGTGCAGGACGACCCCCCGCTCCCCGTTGGGACAACCGACAGTGTCTTCAGGCATTAGGCCAAACGTGCCCCGGGACGCAGAGCACCCTGCTTGAGACCAGGGCCAGAGAGTAATGGCCTCCCATCAAATCAGATGGACAAACATTCGTGCACTTGTCAATATTTGGGGAGTGAGTGTCCCAGGCTAGTTGCTGGGTGCTGAGCGCCTTGAGTAAAAGACAGATAAGAAAGGCTCCAGTCCAGGGCACCCCGGGCGCGGGCAGCTGGGGGCGGGCGGCAGGCAGAGCGCCAGGCGCAGTGAAGTCACATTTCACCTTGCACCGCACCCGAGCCGATGAGACTGTGGGCTGGAGCGGGGCTGTCCAGGGAAAGCTCTGAGCAGACAAAGAAGGCCACTGGAGTGGGGGTCCACGCTCACCTCGTGCGAGCTCAGGGCCTCGGGAGAGACACCCTCCAGGGGCCAGGGGCCTGGGCGGGAAGGACCCCAGAGGTGCAGGGAGTGCTGCGGAGACCTGGGTCTCACCCCAGCCCACGTCACTGTGTCATTTTGATCTAGGACTCAGGGTGAGAGGGTGAAAGCTGCCCCCCACCGGGAAGGGTCGCTCTGCTCCCGCCACTGCCCAGGAGGGCTGGGAGGCATCGCGTTTCCGGGTGGGCACCTCCGCACAGCCCCTGCTCTGCCCCCGCCTTCCTTCCAGGGAGGAGCCCGGTGGGAAAGTCAGATGGTACAGTGAGGTCAGAGATGTCATCCATAGGGCCAGGAAGGCATCAGGAAGTGAAAGGTCCTCTCCCCACCCCTTGGGGAGGCCTCACCCCCCTAGACCCCCTAGGGGCAGCAGGCTGTGGGCGTGGCTTGTACTGCCAGCACCAGGCCGGACATTCCCAGGGGTCACGGGGAGACTGTTTACAAAGGGAGGGGTGAGTTTGGAGGGACAATGGGGACCGAGAATGGGCCACAGGGCACCGGCAGCAGGAAGCCACTGGGCCCCTGGGTGGGGGGGGGGAGTGGGGGGAGAAACAGTCAGCACAGGCTGGCCAGGGCAGTGGGAAGGGAGCAGGCTGGCCCCTGGGGACACAGCCACTCGCTGCACAGAGCACCACTCTCAGGGCACAGCCGGCGAGATGGCCCAGCCTCTGAGCCTCCCCCCCGCCCCCGTCAGGTCTCCAGCCGGCGAAAGCCCCTTTGAAATCCTTTTGGGATCCCAGGACAGTCGAGGGGCGAGTGGGCCAGGGGCACAGGCAATGTGCCGGTGCCAACCCCCCCACCTCTTCCTCCTGCAGAGAACGCTACCACTGCATTTCCCCGACTCCCTTGCAGCTAAAGTTTCATGTTGTGTGGGGACTAAGTAAGGTCATGAGGGGTCAGTCCGTGCCCTGGCCTGCACATTCGATGCCGCACACCTGTGCACTTTGGCTGTGCCAGTCCCCCACTGCCAAGCCTCCAGGGCACTTCCCAGAGCAGCGCCCTCCCGAGGCACCCCTTATTTGCAGCCATCCAAGGTCTGTGGCTTCTATGGGACCAGGAGCCCTCAGAGCACAGCAGGGCTCAGGGAGGTCACCCTCAAGCCTGGAGAAGGTGGCCACCCTCTCTGGCCTCCCTGCTGGCTGTGAGGTGGGCAGAGGCTTTGCCTGGCACCTCGCCCTGGGGCGGATCAGAAACCACCAGGGGTGGGGAGGGCGGCCCCTGCCCTGGGCAGGCTCTATCTTCCAGAAACAGACGGTAGGGCAAAAGGAGTGGCCGGGCGCAGCCTGGCTGGGCAGGTGGAGATCGGGATCTCCCTGCCCTGCGGTGCTTGCCTGCCCCAGGGAGCCCGTCCATGTTGACAGTGGGCAGTGGAGCCTCCCCCTCGCCAGCCGGAGCTATATAAAGCCACCCGGACGTCCACAGCCCCGCTGCCCGCCGGTGACCATGAAGGCTGTCGTCCTCACCCTGCTGGCCGTCGGCTTGGCCCTGCAGCCAAGTGAGACCTCCCTCAGCTGGGGGCAGGGCTGCGGGAATGGGGCTGGGGTGGAGGCAGCCCAGGGAGACCAGAGGGGCCCTCAGAGAGAGCACCCACCCAGAAGGACAAAGAGGGAGATGCGGAGGAGGGGGGTCGAGGTCAGGTGGAGGGAAACAGGCAGTGGCAGGAAGAAGGAGCACTCATCTTTGAGTGTGTCCCCCTCTGGGGCGGCTCGTAGTGCAGCCCGGATGCAGTAAGGACTCAGCCAGAGGTGGCAGGGCGGGCGAGGGCTCATCTCCTGACCGCTGTGGCGCAGGGCCTGGCCAGAGGGGCAGACAGAGGAGGGAGGCACTGAGAGCCTGCAGGGTAGAGAGGAGGCACAGGGCCAAAAAGCCTCAGGTTAGGAAGGCGTGGAGGGAAGGGCGAACCGGGAGAGGGCTGGGGTCTGACCTGGGTCCCCTTCCCAGGCCCAGCCCTGGGGTCCACCGGGGGCAGCAAGGACTGGAGACCCCAGGCCATGGTCCGGGGGGCAGGGGAGCGCCTCCGCTGCTCTGGTCGGGACTCCAGGCCCAGCTTGTCTCTTCCCATCCTGGGTCATTGCTGAACCTCTCAGAGCCCCCACACCTCAGCTTCCTCTTCTAGAGAGTGGGGGTCATGACAATGGCCGAAGGCTGCTGGGGGTCGGCTTGGGGTGCGGTGCCTGAGCACAGGGCTGGCAACATGGGGCTGCTCACAAGGGGGTGACTTGTCACCAGCTTCGCCATTGTTTTGATCGGAGGAAACCGGGGGCTACTGCTCCCAGGGAAAGAGCAGGACCCTGCCAGCGCATGCAGGGCCCCACGGCACCAGGGAGGCTGGGCTGGGTCCACACAGGCTACTAGAGACAGTGATGGAAGCGTGTGAGCAACTCTGGGAAGGGCTGCCTGCCCTGCCCGCCCCTGCCCAGCACCTGCTGGATCAGCTGCCAAGTGGGGTGAGCCAGACCCCACCCCGGGGGGCATCACCCTCGTCCCTCTTGAACCACAGGCGATTTTTTTAAATGTTTATTTTGAGACAGAGACAGAGTGTGAGCAGGGGAGGGTCAGAGAGAGAGGGAGACACAGAATCGGAAGCAGGCTCCAGGCTCTGAGCTGTCAGCACGGAGCCTGATGCGGGGCTTGAACTCACAAACCGTGAGATCATGACCTGAGCCGAGGTCAGCCGCTCAGCTGACTGAGCCCCCCAGGGGCTCCATGGTAGGCATTTAAACAGAGTTTTACAACCCTGAGGGGGTGGGCCGGGGTGCTACCCTTGGATTCCAGGAGCCATGACGGGAGTGGGCACTGGAGCCTTGCTGGGGGACTTGGATGAGCGGCGTGCCCGCCCGTGAGGGTATCCCACGTGGCAGCAGGCTCTTGTGCTCCTGCACGTTCCCAGCAGCCCAGAACGTGTGACAGACGAGAAAATGAGGCTCCTTCCCCCCTCGGTGGGAGGGCGGCCTCTGAGCACACTCCCCCCGCCCAGGCAGCGCCCTGCAGTGCTACTCCTGCGAGGACCAGGTCAGCAATGAGGACTGCCTGCACGTGAAGAACTGCAGCCGCTCTGAGACCCACTGCTGGACCGAGCGCATCCGTGAGTGGCCCTGCCACACCCCATCCGCCCTGTGGCCCCGCCCAGACGCCCCCCCCAGGCTGGCTGTGGCTCCGTCCCATCTCTTGCCATTCCCTTCCCTGCCTTGGTAGGGACTCAGAGGACCTGAGTTTAGGTCTCTGCCACTGAACTGCTCGTCCTCTGCCCACCCGTCCACTTGTTCATCTATCCACCCAAGGGTATAGGTGCTCAGTGTCCCATCCATCCGTCCCCCCACCTATCCCTTGTCTGTCTGTCCACCCATCACCATCCATCACCCATCCATTCAACCATCCTCCATCCACCCCTGCATCCATCCACCCCTGCATCCATCCATCCATCCCTGCATCCATCCCTGCATCCATCCCTGCATCCATCCATCCATCCATCCATCTATCCATCCATCCATCCATCCATCCATCCATCCACCCATCCATCCATCCATCCATCCATCCATCCATCCATCCATCCATCCATCTGCATTCACCCATTCACTGAGCACGTCTAGTGCCCAGCAGAAGCTCCGGCTGCCTTGGGCGTGTGGATATGGATGGGCCCAAGCTTTTGCCCTCACACTGCTGAAAGTCTTGACGTAGTCACGGGGGTGGCTCTAGAGTTTTAGAGGAGGCACAGGAAGAGGGCCAAGGGAGCGAGGACAAGGCCAGGGGGCAAACACCCAGGGCCCAGCCGTAGCTGCATGGCCCCTGCCCCCAGGTGCTGTTGGTGTCCTGACCATCCTTAACAAGGGCTGCAGCTCGAACTGCGTGGAGACCTTCCAGGACTACTACTTGGGCAAGAAGAACATCACGTGTTGCTCCACTAACCTGTGCAATGTCGACGGGACCCACGCCCTGCAGCCGGCTCTTGTCTCTGTGGTGCTGCTCCCTGCTCTCAGTGGCCTGCTGCTCTGGGGCCCTAGTTGGATGTAGGATGCAGGACTCCACTGTGTCCCAGGGTCCCCGGGGCACTCTTCACACACACCTTGTCCCACTGAGGCCCCTCCTGGACCCTAACTCAGATCGGGCCCTGGCCATCTGCCCTTTCTAGGCTTCCATGTCCCCCCCTCAAGGACTCTTGCCCAGCTCCCACTGCCCAGCAGGTTGGGCTCCATTGATGCGGAACAGCCTGCACACAGTCCATACACCCCCCATATTCCAGCCTACCACTTAACCCTTGCTCAGGCATGCTCTTCCTCCAGGAAGCCTTCCCTGGCCACTCCCTCCACCTTGACCAACTGAGCTATGTCCCACTCATGGGGTCATGTGCAATCAGCAAGGAGCAGGCACTCAGGAGGGCCCCACAAAAGCTGAGATGAAATGTGCTGAGTAGAATTAGGGGCAGGGAGTGAGAGGGCCTGGGAGCCCCAAGAGATGAGGTTTGGAGGGGGTCCAGCTCCCAATGTCCCTGGGAATCCTGGGGCAGTAACCCCAGCACCCAGTAGACCGTTAATAAAGTCCCACTGACTCAGCCGCAAAGAGCTCTGATCTTGCGCGCCCCTGGGTGGGGGTCAGGGTCGGGGCCAAGGCTGTGTTGGATTGCCACCTGGACCCGTGTCCGTGGGCTGTTGCCACCTCCGTAGCCAGCCACATAGGGCGGAGCTCTGGCCTGGGCAGGAACGGATGTCAGACACCAGGAAGGGAGGACACTGCTGCAGAAGGAAGGGCGGCATCTCTGGGGATCCGGCTCTTGCTGTGCAGCTTCACTTATGCCACTTGACCTCTCTGAACCTCAGATACTTGCCTGGGACCTCTCCCTGCTGTGAAGGTTGAGGATTCACAGGACGCAGACGTTTCTGGGTGGGAGGGGCTGCTACTGTGTGAGGCCTCCTCGGTGTCCCCGCCCTGTCCCTCGCCTTTGCCTGGGGAGAGCCCCTCTCCGTTTCTTACATGTTTTATTTTATCTGTTGTAAGTTCTCCACATACACGGTGAAAAATTCAAACTATGCAGAAGGGTCCCCAGTGGAGCCGCCCCTGACCCCCTGACCCCGGGTCCCTCCTGTCCCGGAGTGGGGTTCTTTTCATGCACTTGTGTGTCTAGGGCCCACGCCTAGAAAGCCCCTTGGAAAACACAGCCTGCCCCCCTGCCCCTCGGGCTCCGATGCCATGACCTGCTGGCCATGTGGGGGGGCCCTGTGAGCCTAGGGCTGGGGTGGGTCCCGCACAGGGTGGCACTTCTGGCCTAAGACCCCCGCTGAGTGGGGGCTGAGGCAGGATTAGAGCCCGGGTTCTGAGCTCTGGGGTGGGGTGGGACAGGGCCGCACTGACCAGCGAGTCCAGGCCAGAGGCCCAGAGCCTTCCTGTGCGTGTCCCCAGGTGGGAGCTGGCTCCAGGCTGGTGACGTCGGGAGGGAGTGCCCCACGCCGCTCCGGAGAGACCTCGAGTGCTGGTCCTCCCCACTCCTTCTCGCTGCCAGGGCCCAGCCCAGGCGCCAGGCTCCAGTGGGGCTCCGGCCTCCCCCATGCCTGTCCCTCTGGGGCCCAAGACCCGCTCAGCACATAGACCTGGCCTGGCTCCGGGGTCCAGGGCTGGCCTCTGTTTCCCTGGAGGGCACCACAGAACCAGGAGGGCCTCAGCAGAGTGTCAGACCTGTGCGGGGCCGGCCAGGCTGGAGCTGGGCAGCAGCAGATGGAGGGCCGGTGGGCACACAGGCCCGGGCTGCAGCCAGCACTTTGTGCCCTGACGTTGTGGGCCAGCCTTGTCCACCTCAGCCAGGGGACCGTAGAGGACCCCGGCACGTCTGCCTGGAGCACCTACTACGTTCCAGGCACTGTTCCAGGCATGCCAGAAATAGCAGTCTCCTGCGCTTGGATGGATTCTCCCCAACCTCTCTCGTGCCCCAGAGCCGCCCCGGGTCACAGAGCTCACCAGACAGGGGTCAGGTGGATGGGATAAATAGAGGAATATGCAGCAGGTTAGCAGGTGGGGCTCGGACAGGAATAGAGCACAGAGAGAGGACCGGTGTGACAGGGGCCGCTGCAGGGCCCGGACATCCTGAGGGACGGCCTCGGTCCACCCAGCAGGGAAGGGAGCCCACGGTGGCCCACGCGTCAGTCATACCCTCAGGCCGGGGTCCTCTTTTGGGCTGAGGCTCAGGGAAGTGAGGCGGTGCCCTGGACCCCCAATCCCTGTCCCAGGCTTCTGGGTTTGAAATATCAGGGCCAGGATGAGGGAGGGGGACGGAGGGCCCTGAGACGTGAGAACCCCAGCTGGGTCCTCCACTCCCCGGGCCAGACCAGGGACTCCTCTGACCTCCTGAGACATTCCCAAGTCCACGTGGCCTCAAACTGCACCTCCAGTGCGGGTGGGGATGGGGTGGGGGCCAGGAAAGCTGGACTTTCCTTCCCAGTGTTGCAGAGAAGGGGAGAGGACGCAGGAGGGCGTGTTACACACTGGGAGGTCCACATCCCTCTGCTCCTGACACCTTTGAGGCCTCTGTTGAGCCCTTTACATTTGCAGAATCCTCTCCTCGCCCTCCAGGCGTTATTTGCTCCCTTTCTAAAGGGCCAAGAATGGGAATGCTTGGGAATGAGTTTGAGATTGCCAGGATCTGGAGGGGTGCTGGCAGGGGGATGCGGTTACAAGCTGGGACTGAAAAGGCGCCACACGGTGAGACGCCCTGAGTCGCCCGCATAGGCGCTGGGGTCGGGGAGCCCTGCCGAGGTGGAGAGCCCCTGGGTGCTTCAGAGCGTGGGAGGGTCGGTTTCCAGGACAGTCATGAAGCAGAGCCGCTGCGGACAGCTGCGTCCACTTCTTTTGCAAAGTCCTGCAACTTGGGCCGGGAGGTACTGGAGCCTTTGATTCTGCTCAGATCAGGGGCCTAGGCCCCGGGGCCAGTCCGAATCTTCGATGGCTGGGGTGAGACGAAGGCTCCTGGAAGGGGGAGACGCGCGGGACCAACTCGCACTCTTCTGCGCCTGCAGCGCGCGGCGCGACCGCCAGGTGCCGCTGTGGCGCGGGGAGGGCAG
>NC_043714.1:77086507-77113781 GCF_006229205.1 Suricata suricatta
GCGCACCTGGTCCGCTGCGGGGTGCTGGGGGCGCTGCGCGCGCTCGGGGCCCGCGCCGTGCTGGCCGCCTCGTGCGCGCGCTATCGCCGATCGCTGCGCCTGTTCGAGCCCTTCGAGGTGCGCACCCGCCTGCTGGGCTGGGACGACCGAGCCTTTTACCTGGAGGCGCGCTTCGTCAGCCTGCGCGATGGCTTCGTGTGCGCGCTCCTGCGCTCCCGGCAGCACGTGCTGGGCACCTCGCCAGAGCGCGTCGTGCAGCATCTGTGCAAACACAGGGTGAGCGCCCTCTTTCCCCCCTCCCCGGCCCCGGGTGCACACCCCCCGCGGGGTCCGGCGGGCTCCTGGGCCCTGCCGCCTCCCCTAGGGAAGGCCAGCCGCCTGTGCCTCCTTTTTGCTCCTGTCCCAAGAGAGTGCCACCCCAGCCCTTTCTTTTGGGGCCGGGACCTCACTTCTTCGGAGCTCCCAGGGTCCCTGAATCCTCTCCTCATACAGGATCTTAGCGCGCTCCCCTCCTGCCATTTAACCTTGCCTCTCGGGACTCGTGTCTCACCCTCCACTTTTTCCACAACAGGGAAGCCCTGAGCTGGCCTCTCCCGGGAATCTAAGTCCTGCTGCTGCTGTGTGGCTCGAAGTGTGTAACCACTTTCTCTGGTCCTTGATTCTCAACAGGCGGGATGGTATCAGTGAGAGGAGGCTACTGGGAGCTCACAGGGGCCCGAGGGCACCCCCCACTGCCCTTTTCACCCGGCAGACAGAGGAAGCTGGAGCAGAAGGCTTGGGTCACCACCAGCTGGGGTTGGGTAGGGGGATTGAGCTCCAAGAGCTGCAAGCCTGGCAGCCTTTTCCACTTGGAGGCAGGGCCGCAGTGCCTGTCTGGGGCTAAAGGACGCTCCCCAGGGCCCGCTCCTTCCAGCGCAGCCGGCACCCGCAGCATGGCAACGGGGCCCCGGGGACAGCCAGCGCGCCCCCGCTGGGCTGGTTTCCCAGGCAGGCTCCAGAACCTGCCTCAGGAGCCTGGGTGCCAAAGCAGGGGCGCCAACCCCTACGTGCTCTGGCCCTGGCTTTGGACAGGTGCTTCCCGAGCGACACAGTCTCACGTTAATCATGAGAGGCCAGCCTTTCCCCCATGCCAGAGGTGGGGAAACTGAGGCTCACAGAGGCCATGGGAACTACCCAAGGCGGCACCGTGTACCTTGGGCACAGCCCCTTGGTTTCTGTCTCTGAACACCCCCGAGGTCCTGGGTGCCCCCCACCTTGTAGGGGCAGAGATGCTCCCTACGCCCCTTCATGTGTCAGGAGACTGGCGCGGGCAGTCGCTGCTCAGGGGGCTTTAAATCCAGGGACGGAGAGCTGGGACTAAAAGGCAGAGGGGAGCCTCTCCTGCAACAGAGGGTGCCGGGGCGGGGGGCTGGAAGGCACTTCGGAGAGGGCCGATGGTGCGGCTCAGCGGGCCTGCCCCGCCGGATGCCCAGCCGCAGACAGGGGCCCAGGGTGCCTCCTGGGTTGCGGTGGGCCCCAGGCCGAGTCTGCACCGGGCAGTCTGAGTCCCGTGTCCGGAGGTCCCAATTGCTGAAGCTCTGGTGGCCTTGGGTCTGGTCACTGCCGCTCAGCTGTGGCCCTGTCGCTGAAAGCCACCCTTCCACTCCCTACTCCAGACTCCTGAAGGCCCCTGGCTCCTCCGGGTCACCTGCCACCTGTCTCCGGCCAGCTAGCCTCAGACAGCTGGGTTCTGGGGACACACAGACGGCTCAGGTGTGGCCCTGCTGGGGGAGACAGGTCTGATGAAGGAGGTGTCTGGAGACGGAGAATGGACGGCACTGGGGGCCGCCAGGAGGGGCGCCTGGAAGGGGAGGAGGAGGACACGTTCCGGGGCAGCGTGGTGAGCAGAGGCCCAGTGGTGTGAAGGCAGCGTCCAGGCTAGGCACCCCTCCCCGCACCCCTGCTTGTCCCCAGGGCAGCGGGGGCCATGGGGATGTCACCCTCTCACCTTGCAGGTGGAGCCCCCGGAGCTGCCGGAGGACGTGCGGCACTGGATCGCCTACAACGAGGCCAGCAGCCAGCTTCTCCGGGCCGAGAGCGGGCTCGGCGCCGGCAAGAACCAGTGACCACGCCCCCTGCCCGCCGGGGCCAGAGGGTGCAGGGTGGGCCGGCAGGCCCGTGTCTCCCAGCCGGAGGGGTCCACAACCAGCCTGCCCTGCCTAGCCCCCTTCTCCCGCTCAGGCCTCCCCCTCCACCCATGTCTGATGCCCCCCGCCCCCGTACCATGCTAGGCACAGGATGGGGGTGGCGCAGATGCCCTGACCCAGCTCTGCCCTCTGATGGGAAACGTGGGAGGCCCAGGGCCCTCAGCTGGTGGGCTGTGGGGGGTGGGGGTTTGGCCCCACCTTGCGAGTGAAGCCGGGATGGCCAGCAGGACCGGCTAGAGACACCCTGAGCACTGGACCCTGGAGTCTGAGCCAGAGCTGAGGGTGGGGCAGCAGGGGTGAGGCCAGAGGAGTCCTGGGGCAGGGCTGGGCCCTGACTCCGGTGGAGAAGGGTCAGAATGGCATTTCAGGGCAGAATCTTCAGCTGTGCATGACGGGGGTGGGGAGGCAGGCCCAGAGCAAAGTCTGGGCAGTCGATGGCCGGGTGCACTGACCAGACGGCGGTAGGGGTGGGGGCAGGGCCTGCAGCAGGGACTTGTGGCCAGAGGGCATGCTGGGCCCCGGAGGGTCAGATGGCACAGGGCCTCCTGTGTGGCGGTGAGCTCCCCATCACTGGGGGTGTCCTAGTTGGGGCCTGCTGTTGAGGAGGGAACAGAGCAGCGAGTGGGACTCCCCCTGGGCGTCCTGTGCCCTTGCTTGTCCGTACTCCTAAGTGCTCACAGGGCTGTGCTGTGTGACTCTGGGCAGGCCCCTACCCTCTCTGGGCCTCTGGCACCTCTGTTGTCTGCTCTCCTGCTGGAGTTTTCCTACTCGATACCTGCTCCGCTGTTGATTTTTCCCCTCCTTCTCTAAGGGGCTGTCTCTCTCCATGGGCTGAGGTTGGGGAAGGGTCATCTTGGCTTTGCCCGAGTGGCTCCCTGACAGGGTCACCAGGCTGCTGGGACACCCAGCTGGGGCTGGGGTTAGGGAGATCTGGAGAGAAGAAACTCGCCCAGAGCCCCGACAGCAAAGCAGGGATGGGCAAAGTGGGGGGGCCGGGCTGCCTGGCCCGGAGGCCGGGGGGACACTGGTCAGGTCCCTGGGGGTGGGGTGGTGCTGCCCGTGCGGGTGACTGCACAGGACAAGGCGGCCGCCTGCCTGGGCCCCGCACCTGCCCTGCCAGCCTGTGGTGGTGGCCTGAGCAGCCGGGGCCCCAGAGCTGCCTCCTGCCCCCGCCCCGGGGCTGCCCCCCTACCTTGCCAGCCCCCCACCCCCCGCGCTGACTTCTGCCTTACAGCCGCAACGAGAAAGCTGCAATGTTCCTGTTTTATTTAAAGAAACCCCAAGATTAAAGGGTTTTTAATGCCCGTGTGGACGGAAGACCCCGTTTCTGTAGCCCCGGCCCCCAGGGAAGCTGCGGCCCCGCCGGGTGCTTTCTGCTGGGGGGTGCTGTCTAGGCTTCTCGGGGCCCCGTGAACTCGGGGACCGGGTGGGCAGGGCAGGGCTGGCTCCTCTTGCCCAGAGCATGGGACCGAGGCCAGAAAGGATTTGCCCCACCCCCCTTGCGGGCCCTGTGCCCTGCTTGTCCCCAGCCTTTGGGGCTTGCTGTCCCACGTCCCCGTCTGGATGGCTGGTGCAGGTTTCCGATTTGGTCCAGGGTCCAATCCCATGATCCTCCAGAGGAGTTTGGGAGGTTAGGCCTCAGCTCTGGGATTCCTGGGGCGGGGAAGTGGGGTGGCAGCTGGGGTCAGCCCTTCTGCAAGCCCCTCGAGGAGGACCGGAAGTGGGGCCACTGGCGCAGAAGACAGGGGAGGGACAGTATGGGCCACACCGTGCCCTGCCCACTTGCTCCGGAGTGCCCGGGGCCTGGGGCCCAGACAACGGTCCCTTGAAAGAGTTGGATTTGTAGCTGGTGTCAGGTGATGGGAGGTGGCGTGGCCTGGCTGAGGTCACGTGGCAGGCCTGTGGTTTGCAGCCAAGGAGGTTGGCTGGAGCCTCTGGTCTCCCTACCGGCCAGGCGAGCCGAGGGCCCCAAGCCTCCCACCTGCTCCGCGCGGCTGGCCCGCAGGGCGCTGCGCCTTCCACACGGAGTATCTGTTGGCGCAGGCCCTGTGGGATGCAGGCGGGGTGTGGAGGGCCAGGGACAGCCTGGGGCGGGGGAGCTGGGGGGTCTGCACTGGTGGCAGACGGACAGATTCCCCAAGGGGCTGCTGTCAGGAGCTGCACACGGGGGGTCGGGTCGCAGCAGGTCCATCGGGTGGTGGCAAGGGGCCAGCTGGTGCTTTGGGGCAGGACTGGGGCTGGGGAGGCAGGCCGGGTCTGTCTGTCCGAGTGTTCAAGATGGTGGGGCCTCCGGGCTGGACGCCCCTGAATCCCAGGGGCCCTGAAGTTTCTCCATCCACTGAAGGGGGACACACCCCAGCTGGATGGGGGCTGGTGGGGGGAGGCTTCCTCTTGCTCTGTTTGGAGAAGGTCCGACCACAGAGGGGTCCTCGCTGATCACGGGACATGCGTCTGGGGCACGGGGCTGGCCGAGGTGGGGTTTGGGCAGCCTCACCCTTTCCTCCTGTGGACCAGGTGACCCTTGGTGGGCTTCTCCCTTCTTTCTGTATTCCTTGTGACCCCACACACCACGTCCTTGATCCTAAGACCCCAAGACTCTCCAGCTGGTGTGAGCGGCTACCCCAGGGCCAGCCCTGCTAAGGCCCCACTGTGGCCTCCCCAGCTCCCGGGGCATGTGGGGGTGACACAGGGATGTGCGGGTCTGGCCTGACGTGTCCTCAGGCCTACAGACAAGGGCTTTCCTTGGGCTCAGGCCTGTTGGTGGCAGCTCCCACCAGGGGAGGCCTGGGCAGCTCTGTGCCGGGGCGGGGTTGCCTTCTGTTGGCCGTGGCGGCGCTGTGCAGAGGCCCCGCTGGTGCACCTGGCCAGCCACCTGCGTGTCCCAGGGGTGGGGTGGCCCTGCAGCCTCTCCCACAGGCTCACCCCCTGCCCTGGAAGAGTGCAGAGGCCACATCCCCCACTGCCCTACTGGAAGCTGGAGCCAAGAGCTCCAGTGACCTCTTACTCAGTCCCTGTGGGGAGCTGGTGGCCCTGGCCGCTTGCCTCCAAATCCCAGGCCCAGGAAGCCTGGCCATGACGCAGAGTCTGAAAGTGTCTGGCATAGAGGACAGTGATGGGAATTTGGGCCTGGAGAGGGGCAAGGACAGGCCCCAAGGCTGCTGATATCTGGTGTGCCGGACGTGTCTCCTGCCTCCACCTCCCCACAGCACTGCTGGGCCAGGCCAGGCCAGCCCAGGGGGCCACCTGAGGCTCCGCCGCTGAGGCGCCTGCTGCCCACCTGGCTGGCAGGGAGCCCGGCTCTGGCCCTGGTATCTGGGATGAGTGAGCACGTCCTTAGTGCTCCACGGGCACAGTCTCCTCTCATTTCAGCTGTTCCCCGGGGCCAAGGTCACAGTGGGCCCAGTGTTGGGTGGGTGAGGTGTGTGGAGGCGCGTGGGTGTCAGCTGGCCCAGAGGCGCCCCCCATGCGCCTGGGGGGGCCTGGGCTCCCTGCGGCTCCACGTGCCTTCTGCCCTGCGTCCCCTGCTGGGGCTGCAGCATCCCCGCCCCGGACACGTGGAGCGAGACATACCCACCCTTGACCCCAGCTTCCCTTCTCCCTTGGGGTCTCAGGGGAGAGTGGGGCCAGATTTTCCCTGGGCTAAGGAGCCCGTCCTGGGCTCGGGTGCTGTGGGACTGGTTTGCAGGAAGGCCGGCCCGGGATGCGTTTCTCCCCCCAGGCCTCTGTTTTCCCTTCTGTGAAATGAGGCCAAATGGCCCTGGGTGAGAACAGGGCCAGGTGCCCAGAATGGGCCTGACTCGGCTCAGCTCTCCTGGAGGCTCCCGGCACCCAGGAAGGAAAGGGGTCAGTTCCGCCTTGGCCTTGTTTATTTTTTGCAAGGGTGGGGCGTGGAGGGCAGGGGGCCCCGGCGGAGGCCTGCAGGCGCAGGTGTGGGGTCAGGGAAGGAGCGGGGCCCCCAGCGGGGCCGGGGCCCTGATGCTGAGCCTGGTGGCCTGTATGGAGTTGCAGAGATCACGGAAGCAGCAGTAGACAGGATGGGCGGCCCCGATGCTGTCAGGGTCGGTGGCGATGCAGGAGGTGGAGCAGGACCGGGTCACCACGGGGCTCTGGTGGAAGGGGTACTCTGCCGGGCGGGCAGGCGTCAGAGCCTGCGTTCCACTGCCCGGGCCCTCCCTGGCCACCCAGCCTCCACGCACTTGATCCCAACACCTTCAGTGATCGCCTGAGGCCCCTAAGCTAATGGCTGGGCCTGGAAAGTCATGGGTGCTCCTGCCCCCAGCCCTGAGGTGGGAGCCCTGAGGGCCACCTGGGGAAGGGGACCGCTGTGGGCGGGACTCACCTGACTCCACCTGCACCAGCGTGGTCTTGCAGGCCGTGGCCTCAGGTTGGCAGTAAGTGATGTTCTTGCATGAAGGGATGGGTGTGGGCTGCTCACACGTAAAGCATCTGAAGGCCTCACCTGGGTGAGGGGAGGGGCAAACCTCATCGTCCGTGGCCTTGAGACCCATCTTGGAGGCTGGAGCGGAGGCCTCGTGTGGTCTAACTCCTGGGCCATACCCCACGGTGATGTCTGGAGTGTTTCCCTCGCCATCCCTGCTTGGGGGAGGTGGCTCTCCTCGCTGAGACCCTGCAGGGCCCGGGGTCTGCCCAATAGCTGCATTCCACTATTGTGCCTGGGTTTTCCTGCCTGGAGAAGGGGGCTGCAAAGCCCTTCCCCAGCCAAGGCTCTAGGACCCAGGAGGCTCTTTTAGGGCAGGGGAGCTGAGCCCAGTGGGGTTGTAAGGAGCCCACCCCCCAGGGGAGGAGGCATCCACTCACCTGCTTGCAGGCCTGAGGCTGCGGCAAGCAGCAGAAGCCGGAAGAAAACCATGCACCCGGCCATCTGCTGCGCTCGGCAGCAGGGAGCAGCAGTGCCCCGCCGCCTCTGTGGGCACTTATACCCTGTGGTGGCGGAGCCTGTGAGTCAGCAGGGTGGTGTGGGGCGGAGGTGGGAGGCGGTGTGGCAGGCGGGCCACGCCACTCACAGGCCCTCCCTCCGGGACTGGGACCCCTCTTGGCTGGTGCTGGCCCACACAGGCAGCAGGCATGTCAGGCCCAGCCAGGGCCAAGGCCATGTCCTTCCCACACAGGTGTCCTCTCCCTGGCATAGGTGCCCACCAGACCAGAGATCTGGTGGGGGTGGGGAGTCAGGCCGTGTGCAGAGGAGGGCGAGTGCCTGCCTGATAAGGTGTGGGGACCGAGTCAGGCCCCCCAGGCTCCTCCCAGGCTGATGGGTGTGGGGCTCCAGAGAGGCCCCTCAGTCACTGCCAGCCCCTTCCCTACTTTAGACAGCTTGAGCTTCCCGGTTCCAGGCCCAGACAGCAGGGCTCTGCCTCCCCTGTCCCCCCACCTACCAGCCTCCTCTGACTTCCTTCACTGCCCACCTCCCACTGCAAGTCTTCCCGGACCCACACCTTTGCCTGTGCTCGGACTCTCCGGGGACACCCTCTCTGGTCTCCCAATCCTAACCTCACATCTTCTCCATGCTATAAGGCCCACTGGGCTGCCTCGTCCATAGGTCTTCCTGGCATTCCAGCCACACTGGATTCTCTGTCCTTGGAGGGCCTAATGGGTGGGTGGATGGGTGGGTGGATGGATGGATGGATGGATGGGTGGGTGGGTGGTGGATGTATGATGGATGGATGGATGGATGATGGATGGATGGGTGGGTGGATGGATGTGTAGATAGATGAGTGGATGGACAGGTAGATGGATGGGTGGGTAGATGGGTGAGTGGATGGACAGGTGGATGGATGGGTGGGTAGATGGGTGGCGGGATGAGTAGATGGATGAGTGGATGGACAGGTGGATGGATGGGTGGGTAGATGGGTGGCTGGATAAGTGGATGGATGAGTGGATGGACAGGTGGATGGATGGGTGGGTAGATGGGTGGCTGGGTGGCGGGATGAGTGGATGGATGGGTGATGTTTGAAGGAGTGGATGAGCAGAGGGCAGTGCATGAATGCGGGGGGAGACGGGGGAAGGCAGTAGGTGGGTAGATGGGGAGTAAGTAGATGGGTAGGTGGCAGATGAAAGAATGTGAGTGTGTATCAGGTGGAGCGTGTGGAGAGTGGGCGGGCCCCGCTCTAGGGCACGGAGTCATATCCAGTCTCCAGAGGGGACAGCATGCCAGGGCAAGCTCGGGCTGGCCCTCAGGAGGCCTGGGTTTTGGTCTTGGATTTGCTGCTGGCTCCGCGTGTGGCCTCGGGGTGGCTCCCTCGCCCCTCTGGACCTTGCATTCCCGTTTGCAGGATGGGCCCAAGGACCCAGGCAGTTTGGAGGACAGGCGTGCCCCGGCCTTGTGGACCGAGGAAACAAAGGGAGGGCGTTCCTTGTGAAAGAAGAGGCCACAGTTGCTGCAAACCAACCCCGGGCCGCCCTCGGCAGGCACAGCACAGCCGCGGACCGCAGCAGGGCAGGCCTTCCCCAGGGCCGGCCGCCGCCACGCCCAGGATGTTCCGAGAGGAACCAGGGAGTGTCCGGCGGGAAGCCTGACGGCTGGGCGGGTCCCGGCTCCGCCCCCCGCCTGACGGCTGGGCGGGTCCCGGCTCCGCCTGACCTCCCGTGTGGCTCACGAGCCCTCTGACCCGCTTTCGCTCAGGTGTAAACCCGGCAGAGCGTCATCGGCCACGAGGGCGGAGGGGCGGACGCGGTGTGGCAGTGGGACCAGTGTGCCAGGAAGCAGGCTGGGGTGTGCGGGGGTGAAGGACCCCGTGTGCGGTGGGGGGACTGCCTGGAAGGGGAGTGCAGGGAAGGCCTGGGAGACGTGGTGGCAGAGGAGTGGCCAGGACAGGGCACACGGCTTCCCCACGTCTGCCCGGACAGCTGTGCGTGTGCGTGCGCGTGTGCACAGGTGTGTGTATCGAGCCTCGACCCAGGCTGTAAGACTCAAGTCCCCACCACTCGCCTCACTTTTGTGAGACACTTGAGAAAAGCCAGGTGGGGGTGCAGACAGCGGCTCCCGGGTGACAGAGCTCAGAAGCAAACCCCAAGCGGAGGCTTGGTGCCCGTGTTTGGCCCCCAAGGTCCCTGCTGTTCCTGGAGATGCCACTGGGCCAGTCTGTGCCAGTCACCTGGCTGGGGCCCGCCGGGCTGTGGGGCACCACCAAGCCCCCGGGACTGCACGTCTTACCACAGGGAACAGAGGTCTGGGGTCCTGGGGTCCTGGGACCTTCTGGCCCTGGGGTTCCTCTCTCAGAGGCTTGGGGTGTCTTTCACCCCAGCTCAGACCTGCTTTGGGTCCTGGCTGCCGCCGCCCCCATCCGGGAGCAGGAAGCCCCGGGAGGGGTGATGGCTGCCTTGAGGGTCCTGGACTCCGGGGCAGGAGCCGTGGGGAGAACACGCGGGTGCGCTAGACCGAGGCCTTCCCGGCCCCACCTCAAAACGGCGGGAGGCTGGTGCCGTGCCCCTCCCGGGACAGGGCCGGCCCACCACGGGCCCAGGCGAGGCCAGCAGCGCAGGGGGCGGGTCCGGGTGACTGAGGGCCCTCCCCTTCCCTTCTCGCCCCCCTCAGCTGGCCCTGGGGAGGGTTCGGCGCTAGGTGGCTAGGTGGGAGGACCGGGGCCTGCCTGTGTCAGGGACGGAGCCCCTGCTGTGTGTTTCCGGGACCACGTGTGTGCGTGAACGTGCGTGTGCACATGTGTGTGTGAGAGCATCACTCCCAGCCCAGGTGCAGGCCTGGGGGTCCCTGGGGACAAGCGGCCTGCTGGGCAGGTGACTCCCAGGAAGATGGTCTGGAGGATTTGGTGCTGGCCCGAGGCCGAGGTGGAGTGAGGGTCGGGGTTGGGCTGCCCTGGGCACCCAGGGAGCAGGGCCTGGCGAGCCTGAAGGCACTCTCTGCCACCCAACACAGGGGACTGTGTCACCACTGGCAGGGGAAGGCCCTGCGCAGGGGCCAGGGGAGCGGCCGCGGGTGCTGCTCGGATTGAGCCCCAATCCCAGGTTACTCTTCCGCCCGGGTCCCCTCCAAAGCCTGGCCTTAATGGCCCCTCCTCTGAGAAGCCACCCATGACCCTGCCCAGTCAGGCCCCCCGTAGGGTTTGTGTGGGTGTCACAGGCCTAGTGACCATCCTTGTGTACCGCGTCACAGGCCACAGAGAGGAGACTGACCGTGTGGGTGACGAGAGACCCCCAGGAACAGCCCAGAGGCCGGGCGCAGCAGAGGCAGACCGGCAGCCGAGGGGCTGGGGAGGGACCGCAGGGGACACAGGATGAGGGGACAGTGGCGACGCGGCTGGAGGCCCTCCGGCCCCCGTGGCCAGGGCACCCGAAAACAGACACAGGAGGCCTGGTGCAGGGGTGAGGCTTCTTCAAGGGCAGTGGGGCTGGCTTGCAGGGGTGGGGTGGGGCTCTAGGACCCAAGGCTCCAGAGCAGGAGGAGCGCCAGCACGACGGCCAGGCCACGGTGGCGCTGCAGGGTGGGCGCCCCGTCCACGTTGCACAGCTCACTGTTACAGCAGGACACGGGCCGCGTCTGGCCGATGCCGTCCACGTCCGAGGGCACGCACTTGCTGGCGCAGGACTTGGTCACCGTGGAGTCCCCCAGGAAGGGGTACACTGTGGGCCACGTTGGGTGCCCGGTCAGCTCCCGACCTCCAGGGCCTCCAAGCCCGGCCCCGCGCCCCAGCGTGGGGGTGGCAGTCCCTGCCGCATCTCAGCCCCCACTTTCCTTCCACCACTGCGGGGGTCCTGGTGCCAGGGACAGGGCAGCTTATGGGGGGATTCCCGCCGGGTGAGGCCCTGTCGGGCTGCAGATGCCTTTCCGTTAAGGGAAAGAAGAGAGGGCAGGGGAGGGGCCGGGGGAGGGGCCGGGGGAGAGGCGCAAACTGCTTCCACCCAGAGCCCTTTTTGCAAATGGCTGGGACAGGGGCTGCGCGTTGGGCGTGGCCGGCTCTGACCCTGGGGCCCAGCCCCGCCCTCCCGGCGCCTGCTGACCTATCTCCAGGGAGTAGAGGGTGGTCTTGCACATGGTTTCGTTCCCACTGCAGGTGGCGATGGTGACGCAGCTGGACACAGCAGTGGGCTCGTGACAGGTGTAGCATTGCAGGGCCCCCCCTGGGTAGGAAGCGGCAAGGGACGAATCAGGCAGGCCCCGCCCTTCCCCAGCCCTCTGTCCTGGAGGCCCAGGTTTGAGGGGGATGCTGCCCTCCAGGGTCCCGTTGCCCACCCACCAAAATTCTGGGAAGATTGGGGAGGTTTGATCGGGAGGTTAGAGACAGGTACATTCCGGGGGAGGTGGGCCGAGGTGGGAACCAGGCAGCTCTGGAGGCGGGGCCTGCAGGGCCAGGGAGGTGGGGCAGTACGCCCCCTTGAGGTCCCCATGGGCAGAGAGCAGCACCCAACCTGAGGGGTACAGTGGGGCCTCAGGAACAGGTGAGGCGGGGTGCGGGCTGAAGGGTGGGCCTGGTGCATCTACAGGCCGGCTTAGCACAGGCGGGAAGAGCCATGCCCCGGGGGAGTAGGGGGGGACCGGGCAGGTTGGAGGAGGGGCCCCGGGGCGTGCTACCTCCCCTGCTCTCCTGAACCCTGCTCCACCACAGGAGCCCGGCTCAGTGAGGCCAAAGGCTCCTCTAGCCCATTGTGCGGCCTTCTGTCTTAAGTGGGCCTCAGTTCCCCCTCTGCCCAGTTCCTTTTCTGGTTGGGCGTGGGGGCCCTGAGGGGCTGGGGTGTCTCTACTAGTTGTTCCCTCGGACCTCCCAGAGCCTTCCTGGCCTCCCCAGGGCGCCTCCCGAGGCCCCAGGAACAGGAGTCACTGATCTGACTGTGCCGTCTGTGGCCCCAGCCCACAGGGACATGCAGGTCCCCAGCCAGCACCCAGGGCCTCTGCTGCCGCCCCCCGGCCTGGGGGCAGGCCCCTTGGTACCGCGCCCTCCTCTCCCTCACTTGGGCTGAGGGCCCTGCCCTTCCCTCCCCACTCGCCCCCTTCCCCGCCCCGCCTCGCCTCTGCTGGGGCCCCTCTGCCTGCACCCCTCACCGAATTGGCCACCACAGGCCGCCAGCAGCAGCAGCAGCAGCAGCGGCCGTGTCCCCCTCATGGTCCCGTCCTCAGGCCGCAGCCACTGCGCCCTCGCCCTCGGGCTGCCCGCAGGGACTGCAGACACCAGTGCAGCCACCCGACCGGTCAGCCGAGCAGATTACTGGGATTGGGTTTCCTGTGGGCGGCTGAGGTGTGGAGACCCACCCACTGGGGCCCCTCCCGCCTCCACCGCGCCCCATTCTTCCCGCCCTCCCTGCCCCCTTCCCCATTCCTCCACCTCCCACGGGCTGGGGCCCGTCCCCACCCCCGATGACCCCTCTCTGTGGTTGGGGGGCCCTCACCTCCCTGTGACTCCCTTACCTGGGCTCCCCATCTTCTCCTTCTGCCCCCACGCGCACCCTGTGCCTGCTTCTGCCTGGCATGCTTTCTACCTGGGTCTCCAGGGCAGAGTCCAGGTCTACTGGCTCTGTGTTTGAGTGCTACCAGGTGGCCTGGGACACCCCCTCACAGGGCGCAGCGATGGGGAGCAGACTGCCACCTGGACAAGCAGCCGGTGTACTCAGAGGCTTAAGGACAAAGGCAGGAAGGAGCTGGGTCAACAGAAAGCTCCAGAAAGGAGGTTGGGGTGGGGAAGGGCCAGGTACACCTTGGTCTCTAATGAGGCCAAAGGGGTTGCCCCTCGGGCGGGGCTCGCCTGGCCCCCCAGTGCCGGTCAGGGCCTTGCCCGAGGCTCAGATGGGATGCAGGTGTGGCTCCAGGCCCTCCCCCCGTAGGCTCGCATGCACACGTACATGGGACACGTGCACACACACACATACGTGCAAACCTGCATGCACCAGCATACACAAGTGCACACGCCCACACAGGCACACATGCAAACCTGCGTGCACACAGGCACATACGTGCACGCGCACATGCATACCCACGTGCAAGCGCGTGCACACGCACCCCCGCGGCAGCCTCCACAGGGTGTACTCCACCTGCGCCCCCGCCACCCCCGCCACCTGGTCCACAGCAGCTAGAGTGAAGGCCGGGGTGGTGTGGGGAGCGTTGTCGGCAGGTCCCTGGGCCCCCAGGCTCACTTGGGGCTACACTGCAACCCCCCAACTCTTCCGTCTTCTCCCACAGCTTCCAAACCTTAGTCCCTCCTAGACTCTGTTCCTGGTCCTCCTACTGCCAGAGACGCCTCTCCCTCCCATCCCCTCCCTTCCCTCCTGCTCTCCTGGGGTTGAAATTCTCTGTCTTGGGGACTCCCCCCACCCCCCACCCCACAGCCCTTTTTATGGCCGTTGGACTTTCCTTCGGGATCAGCTCCAGGGATCTGGAGGCGCCCGTGTGTGTGTGGGGGGGGGGCGCTGGTGACCTGGGGACAAGGCGCATGGTGTCCCTCAGCCCCGGCACCTGTCGGCCGCTTCACCTGCGCGTCAGATTGTCCTCCCCACAGCTCCCCAGGCACACGCCACCACAAACTGCACTCAGGACGCAGGGTCAAGGGCGCCCAGCAGCAGCCGCCTCAGGCGGGTCACCTCTCGCGGGCTGGGGCAGCCAAAGCAGTGACCGGGCTTGTCTGATTTGACACTTGACCACGCCACACAGCTGCACCTGGATGCGGCTAACCGGATCAGACACGCGGCGCACACGCCCTCGGCCCCTCCTGGTCTAGCACGTTCCTGTGCGGCGCCCCCGCCCTCAGACGCAAGGGCCCCACCCGCGATTTCCATCCCGAGCACACCCGTGGCCCCCGGTATTCCCTCCTCCCTCGGTTTCTGCCCTGATCCCAGGGCAGCCTAGCTGTCTACCTAGGTCGGGGAGGAACGTGACTGGTCAGGGTCTGGGGGCGCTCTGTCTAGGAGGCCTCCACGCCAAGAGGCCGCTGGTCACCCTCAGTTCTACCAGGAGCTTTCAGGTCAGGGCCCAGGGTGTGAGCAGGGTCAGGGCTCAGGGCGTGACCAGGGTCAGGGCCCAGCGTGTGACCAGGGGCAGGGCTCAGCGTGTGAGCAGGGTCAGGGCCCAGCGTGTGAGCAGGGTCAGGGTTCAGGGCGTGACCAGGGTCAGGGCCCAGCGTGTGACCAGGGGCAGGGCTCAGCGTGTGAGCAGGGTCAGGGCTCAGCGTGTGAGCAGGGTCAGGGTTCAGCGTGTGAGCAGGGTCAGGGCCCAGAGTGTGAGCAGGGTCAGAGGTCAGAGTGTGACCAGGGTCAGGGCCCACAGAGTGACTGGGGCCAGGGTCCTCTGCTGCAGCTCCCGATTCGGCCTGGCCTTCTCTCCAGCCTGTCTGTGGGTGACCTCCTCTGGGCAGGGTCTTCTGACCCCAGGAAGGTGGAGGGGTTTCTGGCCTGGCTCCGCCCACCGGCTCCCCTGTAGCCACAGCGGCAGGTGTCCCTGAGGCACCCGGAGCCCTCGAGCTGTGCCCTTCCCGAGCCCCTGGGGTGCAGGTGCCCTAACGCGGGCGTGCAAGCACGCTCCGGGCACAGCACGTCTCCCTGTGGCGGGGTCTGCCCCTCCCTATGGGGTGTGCTTGGGGCCCAGAGGCGTTCCCCCACGTGGCGCAGCTCCGTGTCCCCTGGTCAGGGCGTCTGCTCCCGGCTCTCCATCACACGAACCCTCCCAGGGGATTCGCGGGAAGGCGGAGCTGGCAAATGGCCTGCACTTGGTGTAAGACCCGACCGCCCTCCGGGGAAAGCCGTTAGACGTCAGGTGCCCCTCCAGACTCACCCCTGCCTCGGAAGCCTGAATGTTTTAGCAGGTGTGCACCAGCCTCAGCGGGCCCCACGCTGGGACACCCCCTGACCCTGCACCGGAGGCGGTGGCTCTGTGTGGGCGGGCGCGTCCTCCCATCCCGGGGCGCCTGGGTGACATTTCGGGGGGCCGGCGTTCAGCAGCATTCTTGGGGCGTCTTAGAGTTCCATGCTCACGGCCAATGTGCCCCAGGGGGCACCCTGCAGGCGCTTGCGCAGCTGCCTTCCAGCCTTTCCCCCCTCTCCCGTGTCTCCCCTGGATTTAAAGAAAGCGCTGCTTGCTTTCACTTTGCCCCTTTCTTTTTTTAATTAAAAAAAATTTAATCTTTATCCGTTTTTGAGAAGGACAGACTGAGTGGGGGAGGGGCAGAGAGAGGGAGACAGAATCGGAAGCAGCTCCAGGCTCTGAGCGGTCAGCACAGAGCCCGACGCGGGGCTCGAACCCACGAACCATGAGATCGTGACCTGAACCGAAGTAGAACTCTTAACCCACCGAGCCCCCCAGGCACCCCTTGTGTGTATTTCTTTTTAGGTTCGTGTGTGGTCCTGAATCTTTCTCAGGCTGGATTTTCCATCCTGTTTTGCTTTCAAAAATTCGTCCTTTCTTGCTAGTTTGTAACAGCTTTATTGGGTGTGCTCCCGACACTGCACGCGGTTTAGGGGTGTTCCCGGATTTGTGCAGCTGCCCCCAGTGAGTGAGTGTGAGGCTCTCATCGCCTCAGAAAGACCCCCCTCCGCACTGGCTGTCACCCGCCCGCACCCCACACGCCCCACTCCCCACTCCCCTACCGCTGTCCGGCTGCCCGCCGGTTGTGGGCGTTTCATGGAGATGGACACAGAGGATGCAGCGTTTGCATCCGGCCTCTTCCCCTCCTGGGGCCCGTCCGGCGGTGGCGGTGCGGGTGGAAACGTCCCCGTGCCCGGAGGGACCAGTCTGCCCACGCGTCCTCTGAGGCTCCGCGCTCTGCCCCGTTCCGCGCTTGTGACGGTGCCGCCTGATCACGCGGATGTTTTGTGTGAGCGCGTGCCCGGGTCCTGAGCGCGTGCCCGGGTCCCGGGCGCGTGCCTGGGGACGGGCCCCCCGGTCGCCTGTAACCGCGTGGAGTCGCCAGAGACCCGGCCGTGGTTTCCTGCAAAACCGTCTGTCATCCGTAACCGTCTGTCTTTTGGCGGTTAAAGCTCCGATGCCGCCTCTCCACAGACGGGGCGCGGAGGTCGGGGGCCAGCGGGGTGTCCCCGTGGGGCCAGCCTCCCCAGCTCCCCGCGGCGTCCGCGGTCATCCGCATGGGGGCTCGGAGGGGCCTCTCCCGCGTGTCCCCGGGGGCCCTCCTCGCGTCTCCGTGGGGGGTGGCTCTGTCAGGACGCAGGCCCCACGCTGCACTGGCTTTTCCACGGCTTCTTTTGTGAGAACGTGGCCCGGGTAAGCAGAGGGAAGGGCCGGGTGGTCAGCCCGGGGTGGGGGATGTGGGGGGACCCCTGCCCCCTGGTTGGGGGTCTTGCTCTGCTTTGCAGCCCAAGGCCGGTGGGAGCCATGATGAAAACTTTGCCCGTGTGTGTACATGTGTGCGTGTATGGGTGTGTGTGTGCGTCCATAGGGGTGTGTGGGTCTGTGTGTGCTTATATGTATGGGTGTGGGTGTGTGTGCACGTGTGCAAGGGGGTGCCTGTGTGCATACGTGTGGAGGTGTGTGCTCGTGAGTGTGTGTGTTAGTGTGCGAGTGCGCCAGTGGTGGGTGTGTGGGTACATGTGTGGTTGTGTGCACGCGTGTGTGGGTGTGCAAAGCTGCCTCCAGCCTCACTCACCGGTCTGCTCCATCCCTTCCATCCTCTCCCCTGCTTCCCCCAAATTCCCTCCCTCTGCCAAGGGCCCCTCCCCCTTCCTCAGACCCACTCAGTGCTACCCCTGGGCCCCACCCCCTCCTCAAGCGCCCCCAGACCCGGTGCCTCATCTCAGCTGGGGAGGGGTCTGCCTGGGGGCCCGGGCACCAGCTGCAGGAGGAGGTGCTCAGTCCTGGTTGCAGAGGCTGAACTGGCAGCAGGCGATGGACACGTGGGGGCCGAGGCCCAGGGATGAGACCTCGGGGCAGCCGCTCTGGCAGGACTTGGTCACCATAGGCTCGTCAATGAGGCTTAAGGGGATCCCTGGGGTGGGTGGAGAGTAAACCGCGCAGGGCCCCTGAGCCTCTGAGCTGCCCGCGCCCCCTGCCCACCCCTGCCCCCAGGCTGGTCCCCTCCCTGGGGCCCTCTACCGGGCTGAGGCCAAGGGATGCTCCCCCTGCCCTGCCCGGACTTGCTGGGAGCCTGGGCCATTTCCAGACCCTCCGAGCCTGGCTCTTTTCTCCTGGGCACAGAGGGCATGGCTGGCCCCCCCTCTGCCCCGCATGCACCCTACTCACGGGTGGCGATGGTGACGCAGTAGTTGGAGCTCCGTGGGCATCTGAGCGGGTGGGCGCACCCTCCGTAGCCCTTGCACTGGTGACACATCAAGGCTTGGGCTGCAGCCGCAGGCAGAGGGACAAATGGATGGACAGACATGGACACAGGTGTGGGCAAGTCCTGCCTAATAGCACCCTCCACTCCCACCCAGTGCCCCACTGTCGTTCTCAGGACCCTAGCCCTGCATCCTGGGGTCCCCAACCTCTCAAGACCGCCCAGACAGGGGGCTGGCGGGAGGTCATCATGCATCAAGCCTCAGCCCAGGGCTGGGCAAGGCCCTGGTGCTCCACCCTGCCACCCTGTGGGACAGCGCTTTACAGGAATCGGGTGCCAAGCCCCGGTCCACGTCCGGGTGGGTGCTGGGCTGGAGACATCTCTTCTGCGTCCCCCAAGGACAGCTGGTCTGGACTCCTATGTGACATCCAGGGGAGTGGAGGAGGGGGCCTCCCCCAGGAGTTGAGAGTCGGGGGGAGTTTGGGATGGGGGGAAGGTGGTGAGGGCTCTCCAAGACACTTCTGTGCCCATTTTCTCCTCTAGAGGGGGCCTGAGCAGGACGCCATAGACCCAAGGCCCTTGGTTCAGGTGGCTAAGGGGGTGGGGCCTCACTGGCCTCCGCAGGGAGTGGGGAGCAAGGGGGCAGATGAGCCGGGTGGTGCAGGGGCGGGAGGGAGGGGGCAGAGGAGCGGGGTGGGGCAGGGGCCGGAGGGAGGCCAGCACAGGTCTGCTTGGTGTTCCTTCTATGAGGCCAACTTTGATTCTTCTCAAACACTGAGCTCATTCCATAGATGTCTGGCAGCTCTGCCCATCAGCTGCCCTCCCACGTGGGCCCTGCCTGGGGCCCCACAACCGCTCTGCCTGCCTGGCAGTCCTTCTGTG
The DNA here is from genome assembly GCF_006229205.1 of Suricata suricatta. Taxonomy (NCBI): domain Eukaryota; kingdom Metazoa; phylum Chordata; class Mammalia; order Carnivora; family Herpestidae; genus Suricata; species Suricata suricatta. The sequence continues at coordinate 77,104,755 of NC_043714.1, forward strand.
CCCTTCCTCCCCACAACGGCCTCACTCTCCCTCCCCTCCCCCACCTGTCCTTCTCTGCTTCTGAGCTTCTGTGCACGAGGTCCTGCTCTGACTGCCCGCACATCTGGGCACAAGTGCACAGGGACCTACAGGCCCAGTGGGGCAGCCGCAAGGCCCGCACTGCCCCGGCTCACTGAGTGCGAGCTCGGAGCCCCAGGACGCTTGAACCAGAGTCCGGGGCCACGCGATCACTCCCACTCCCTGGTCAGGCCTTCGGGCCTCTGCAAAGCTGAGCCAGCCTCGCTCTCACCATTGCCCCGATCTGCCCCAGGTCCACCCATGTTCAAGCCCGGGTCCTTGACCATGATGATGCGCCGCACACTTGAGCCAAAGCCCTGTAGGCAAGGCACTCGCACGCACACCCGGCCTGGGGCACGCAGCACCCTCCCGGCCTGAGCCCTGCTCAACCCCGGGGGCTTCCGGCAGCACCTGCCTAGAACCACAGAGCCGGGGCTGGAGCCAGGAAGTGTCCAGCCTGGCAGTGGGCCCACCGTCAGCCTAGACGCGCCCGCCAGCCCCACAGAGCCATCCGAGACCCCACATGTGACCAGGAACTGTGACAGCACTGTCACAAAGTCCAGCAAAGCTGCGGAAGCCACCCTCACATCGAGCCCGACGACTGTGCGGTACGCTCACATGCTGCCACCTAGCGGACAGACAGGGGAGTGTCACCTGCAGAGCCGGGTCTGTGCCTCCAGGGTGTCCGCCAGAGAGAAGCAGATCCTGCCTGCCCGCTCTCCTCGGATTCTTCCCTGCGCTGCCCCTGCTATGCCTTCTGTTCTCCGGGCAAAACAGGCCCCGCTCACATGCCACTTCCGCTAAGAAGGCCTCCTGGGGTTCCGGGGAGAGTTGATGGCTTCTCGCTTGGCATGCCCCCCACGAACTGCTGACACTCTGCCCCAGCCTGGTGGTGGTGTCCCTGCCCTCATGTGGCCTCGCTCAGGGCTCGCTCCCCACCCCCACTGCCTCAGATGTAAAGGACCCGGGTGGGGCATTTCACCCACTCTCCCGGGCACCCAGAGCACCCTTCACACAGCACCCCTCCTCTGTGCCTCGTGGGATTCAGGAGAGCTTTGTGGAGGGAGGGAAAGAAGTGAAAAGGAAAGGAAGGAGGAAGGGAAGGGAAGAAAGGGAGAAAGAAGGAAGGAGGGAGGGCAGGACGAAGAGAGGGAGGACGGGGGAGGCGATCAGGCGCAGGCTGCAGGCTCCCGGATCCTGTGCAGCAGGCAGGGCCCTCCGACCCTGCACTCCGTTTGCTCTAAAGCAGAGCCGGCATGTGGACCTACATGGGGGTGCACTTCCCACGGGTAGCAGGGGGAGGACGCCAACAGTGTGGCCTTGGGGCTCCTGTGACCCACTGGGCCTGGGCTAGGCCAGGGGAGGAAGGAGGGGCCTGTGGTGGCCACTCCTGGACACCACTGGACCCCTTGACCTAGCCCCCATGGTGACAAAGACTTTCCCTGTGTTGAGCTCAGATCTCCAGACCCCTGATGACCCAGGAGCGATTCTTAGGGGCCATCCATGAGACCTGGGCCCTGAGCCTCACATACCTCCGTCCCGGACAGAGGCCTCGTGCAGGGCCCAGGCATGGTCAGGAGGGGTCCCGCAGGGAGAGACACTGGCAGATCCCAGAGGGCGCTGGGTGGAGCCCTATGCCCATGCCAGGGGCCGTCCAGACACTCCCTCAGTCCATCTCATTTAGGGCCGTGGCCGTGAGGATGGTGCCAGCCCACACGTGGAAACAGAGGCCTGGCCAGGTGAGGGCAGGGGGCCGGGGCCGCTTGGCACAGGAGCAGGGGCCCGGCTGGGTTTGTTTGGGCAGCTGGTTGGGTGAGCGGAGATGCCATCCTGTCTCGGGTGGGAGGCCGGTGTGGGCAGCCCGTTTGAGGGAGATGTCCTCAAGGAAGCAGGTCCGAGGGGCCTGGAGCTGGCCAGCTGGGGCAGCGCTAGCGGATGTGGGCACAGCCCAGTCGGAAATGGCCTGAGTGAGGGGACTGGCCCCACAAGGAGGCCAGAGCCAGGGAGGAGAGGCCCGGGGCCCAGCAGGAAGAGAGGTAAGAGGGGGCTGGGAGAGGGTGGGCCTGGGAAACCGTGCTGGCCAGCGAGGAGGGCCGTCAGACTCAGTGTGGGGGGGGTCACTGCTGAGTTGGAGAGGCCTTTGGGGCAGGTCGGGGGAGAGGGGTGTCAAGCCAGGGGCAGGGCGTGGAGAGCTGGGCAGGTCTTACAGGGGCAAGGACAGCACCGGGGGCTCAACTTGCAGGCCTGCGGGTCCAGGAAGGGGGTCCGGGGGGACCACCGTGCTGTCCACAAGCAGAGGGTAGGAGCTGGCAGGTGGGGAGGGGCCAGCGCCCCAGCAAAGGGGGTCAAGGGGCAGGAATTGGAGCCCCTGAGGTGCGGAGCCACAGCCCAGGGCCCCGTGGTGGCCGAGGCTGGGGGCTGGCTTAGAGCCCGGGGAGGGCAGCGCCCTGGACTCACCCAGCTCCAGGCTCAAGGCTGCCGCCAGCAGGAGCCCGAGGAGCAGCCGCATGATGTCCCGGGAGAGGCTGTGCCCAGGGCCCCCGGCTGCCATCTTATACCCATGGCTCCCACCCCGTGCCAGCTGGACCCCGCCGTCTGACTCACCCAGCAGCTGACTCAGCCACGGGCTGGGCCGGAGCCCACGCAGTGCTGGGCCACCCGGGCCCCAGGCAGGAGGGCAAGGCCAGGTTATCCCATAAACCTTTCCTTGTCCACCAGGTAGGATAACCCGGGCTGTAGGGCAGGGGTCACTCAGACCGCCTGGCAGGGGCGGGCGGCGACCTCTGGTGTCCCGCAGGTGGGCCCTGGGCTCACCCCTCCCCCTAAACACGCAGAGGAAGCAGAGGGCCAGCCTACCGGAGCCACACCTGCGCTGCCCCTGGGGTGTTAGGTGACCGGTGTCCCTCCGAGGGGCCGGAACGAGGGCCCCCTCAGCCGGCCCGTCCGTCCAACAGGCCTCCGTCCACAAGGGACAGCTGGGAGCCGCCTGCTTGGCTAGGGCTCACGGTCGCTACCGTGGTCACACTGCAGGGCCCAACCTGTGCTGTTGTCCCGGTGGCAGGGGGAGAGCAGAGAGGTATTGAAAGGGTCCCACAGTGGGTGACGCCCGACAGCAGAAGCCAGACGTGCCAGGGTGAGCTGCCAGCTGCACCAGTCAGGGCACCACGGGGGCAGCGAGTGGCCGTCTGTGGGGAGCTGGTGCCGCTGTCCGAGGATCCCCGTGCGTCTGCTCTGGCTCCCGAGGGGCTTCCGTCTACCCCTCTACCTGGTGGGCTCCTGAGGGCTGGGGGCCCGGGGGAGATTCAGAGGAGGAGCCAGAAAGCTGGGGTGGTGGGTGGGCTCCTGGGGCGCCGCCTCCCCCACCGTGTTCTCTAGGGGCCCCTCTCAGGGGGTGCGGCTGGGTGGGTTTGTGGGCCTTCCTGCGGAGCTCCCCTCCCTTGGGTCCCCTTGCCCTGCGCCGGCCGGGGCTCCGATGGCCACTGGACGGGCCGGCGTGACCAGCCGTGCCAGACCGGGAAGGCGGCGCTGAGCTCAGACCAAGGCGGTGGTGAGGACAGACGGCAGGACAGACGCGTTTATTCACTCAGTCCCTGAGACAGGGAGGGGACCTCTGTGCGGCGCGGTGCGTAAGCGGAGGAGGGGGCTCTGCTGGAAGGCCATGCTCGTGCTGGTCCAGGTCCGGGTCCGGGTCCGGATCCGGGTTCAGCATTAACTGCCGGCAGGGACCTGACCCCGGGAAGTGCGATGAAGAGAAGGGGCGCCCCCCGCCCTCAGTCAGTCCGTCCGTCTGTCCGTCCGAGGCGTCCTGTGTGCTGGGCACGTACACCCGCAGCCTCGTCAACCCTCGCCAGGCCTCCGCGGGGTGGAGCGACCGTTCCCACTGTGCCAGTGAGACAACCGAGGCTCAGAGACGTGAAGGGCGAGCCCCAGGAGAGCTCCGCGGGAGCTAAGGGACGCGCTGAGGAGGGGCCACGAGAGAGAGAGAGAGAGAGAGAGAGAGAGAGAGAGAGAGAGAGAGAGAGAGGCCTCTCCCTTCTCTGTGCCTGTTCAGAGGGTTAGAGCAAACGACCCGCTGTCAAGAGGAAGAAGGGTTGGTGCCGCCCCCCGCCCCCCGCCCAGCAGCAGGGCACCTGGGTTCACAGCTTCCTGACGCCGGCTCTGTGCCCCGGGGCCGACCGCACGCTGGGCTGCGCCCGCAGCCCCAGCTTCTCTGCTGTGCCCCACGGACGGGGCCGAACAGCACCCACTGGAGGGACACTCAGGCCACTTCGAGACGCCACAGACGCCTCGGAGGAGCCGCAGCATCCTTCACATCCGGGGGTGCTCGTTCTGCTGGAAGGACCCCCGCGGGGAGAGGCCCCTGCCGTGCTGGTGCCCCAGCCACGGGCTGGGACAGACGTCGGGCCGGACGCCTGCCGCTGGTCCTCGCGGTGTCTCAGGCCTCACTTGTCTCCTGACCCTAAGCTCCTGTCATCATTCCCCAGGCTAAGACTGTTCTGGGTTTCTGAACCACCTCCTGGGCTTCGCCCGCCCAGACTCCCGGCTGCGGGGAGAAGACAGCACAGGGGCAGGCCTGTGGGGGTCGGGTCAGGTGGCAGCCAGCCTGCTGGGCCGGCAACCACACCACGGCTCTGGGCCTCAGTTTCTTCACCTGTAAAGGGGACGCAATAATGTCTCCCACCTTGCAGTGGTCGTGGAGTGCTAGAGCCAGGACACAAGGGCACCAGACAGATGTGGGTGACCAGCCTCACCGGGGAGGCCTGGCCCAGTATTGGTGGAGGGCCTTCTGGGGGCTCTGGGCTGGGCTTCCGACAGCAGGGCCAGGCTGAGCCCTGTCTGCGGGGGTGGGGGTGGCACAGTCCTGGGGAGCCTGCTGCGGTGTTGTGGGTGTTGGGCTTGACTGGGTCACGGCGGAGGACGGGCAGATGGGTATGGAAGGCAGGTAGAGCACCCGTGCCGTGGCAAGCCGGTTCCCTGGGACCCTGCTCTTGGCGACCCCAGAGCTCACTGGCAGGCTGGGCGCAGCGCTCTAATCCCACCCCCACTGTGATGGAGGGGAGGGAGGGCCCATCCTGTGCCCCTCCCAGCTCGGGCCTACCCCCTACCCCGCCCGCTGACCCAGGACAAAGGTCTTATGCAAGCCATCTAACCTGGCTCCTAAGCCTCTCCCACTGAGTCAGGAGGTCAAGGGCGGCTGGGGCTGGAGGCCCACTCCGCCCTTTCCCCATCCTGAGGCCCGTGCTGGCCCCGCAGCCGGCTCTGTGGGGGGGGGGGGTGTGGTCACTCTCCGGAGGCTGACCTCTCCTGGATCTGTGGGGGCTCAGGGCCGGGCTCTGCCTTGCTCCCAGCCTCCGCCAGGGAAGAGCTCACCCAGCATTGGTCCTCGGGCGAGGAGCCCCAGGTGTCCTGTGGGGGCTGAGCTCCTGACCGCACACTCCTCTCGGTGCGGCTCCTTCCCGCCTTGTGGCCCAGGATGGGGGCCATCTTCCCAGACCTTCTGGGAGGGCCAACCACATCTGCCCAAGGACCCCTCCCCAGCGCCCAGGCCCTCCCCGGGGACCCTGCTCCCTTGAGATCTGGAGTCACAGCAGCTCCCAACCCAGTGGGGTACTGGGGACCCTTGGGGGCCCACGAACTGGCTCTCCAGGCTGGACCTCTAGCACAGGTTCCCGGGACCAGGGCCATGCTTCGGGGCCAAGGGTTTCTGAGCCCAGAGTCAATCTCACCACACAGACATTTGTCACAATCCTGCCGACCTGGGCCCAGCCAGCTTTGAAGGGACTCCTGGGCCCCTCCAGAGACACTGAGCTGGGGACACTGGTCAGGTGAGGACGCCTCAGGCACCGTGTGACTGAGCCCAGTCTGGTTCTCTGAAAGGAGAGGGTGTTTCCCGGGCCACTCTTATCCACGGTGGTCATGCTGGACGACCCTCCATTCCTAAACCAGAGCAGGGATGGGCTCACCTTGGCTGGTGCCCTCTAAATAATGCCAGTTCGTGGGCCCCCAAGGGTCCCCAGTACCCCACTGGGTTGGGAGCAGCTGGAGACCATCCCCCACAGCCCGGGGTGGACTTCTCTCTCTCTCCCTAGGCAGAGTCAGAGGGAAGAGGGCCCCAGTCACTTGATTCCCGGGACTCTGCCTCCCCCCCATCCCAGACCTCCTCCCTCTCTTCTTCTCAGGAGCCCCCGCTCCCCCCTCCACCCCAGGCAGACTGCAGCTCACCCCCTCCGCTAAGGGGAAGGCTAGGGCTGAAGACCAAGAGGTTTGGCCCCACCAGCTCCGTGGTAAAAATAGCCCTGGGCTCAGCTCCCAGGCTCCACCAAATATAGCCCGTCCGACCTGCCCCGAATGCCTGCAGCGTGGGCTGGGGAGGGAGGGGCATGCGGAAGGTCAAGGGCTTGGCAGAGCAAGGAGGAAGGAAGGATCTCTTACTAGGCTTCTGGGACTGGGGGCCTCAGGGTTTCCTTCCAGACGAGCCCGCCCCTCCCCCCCCAGGGCCGCCTGGCTACACAGGGCTTCCGGGGACTGCCCCCTGAGACGGCGGACAGGGACCAAGGCCTTTGTCACATGCCCACGGAGACAGCCCTCGTGGGCCCCAGAGAGCCCTGCTTCCTAGGGTCCTGCCACCCAGGTCCCTGCTGTCTCCTGCGCCTCCACACACTGACTGGGCGGACGGTGGCAGCTGCCAGGAAGGTGGGCCAAGTCTCCCCTCAAATCAGTGTCCCTTGGCCAACTGAGGACCCCAGGGGAGCGGCACACTTTAGTAGACACCCCCTTCCCTGGGCAGAGAGGGGCGAGCCCTCCCCTGGAGGCCTGGTCCCACATTAACCTTCTGAGAGTGAAAGTCTCTGGGAGCGAAGCCCCAGGCGGCGAGTCCTCGGGCGGCAGCCCTGGGCATGGCCGGGGGTGGGGCACACGGCGGGTGGGTACGCAGGGTGAAAAGGGAGGGCTGTGTCCCCCAGAACTCGGTCCTTGAGTGGGTGTCGGGGGGAGGGGGGCGGAGATTCAGAGCAGACCCCAGAGGGCGGCCAGGAGGACGGGGGCCAGGGCCAGGGCCCCGGGGCGGGCGTGGCCGGCAACATTGCAGAGGTCGTACTGGCAGCACGAGGTGGTGGAGGCGTGCTTGGAGTAGCCGTCGTACACGGTCTCGAAGCAGCTGGGCACACACGACTTGCTCACCTTCATCCTGGTCGGCGTGTAGTCTGCACGGGGGAGCCGTGCTAGGACCCCACACTGGCCCGACTCCGGCAGGCAGGGCCTTAGGGCAGGCTCGCCCTCAGCCAGATGCTCCCAGAGAGGACGCCAGGGCAGGTGGGGACCCCCTCCTCTGCCTCCCCTGCTCCTAGGGGCGGGCACCGTGTCCCGCCTTCCCCCCGGGCACCCAGGGACTCACAGGTGCGTGTGGTCATGCAGTAGGTGACCATGGACGGGCAGCGCATGGGGTTGAAGCAGTTCTCTCCGTTGTAGGCGCACACGTGGCAGTCCAGAGCCTGGGCTGGGGGCGGGGAGCGGGTGGGAGCGGGATGGGCGTCACACAACAGGGGAGGCCCCTCCCCCAGCCCGCGAGGCCCCAAGTCCCATCGCCTCCTTCTGAACAGCTCGAGGCAGAGGTGGTTTTAGGGAGTCTGGCCTCCCTCCCCACTCCCAGCCTGCCGGCTCCCAACAGGGGTCTGTCCATCCATCTGTTCTCCACCCGTCTTACCCAGAGGGAGGCCCAGCAGGGCCACGAGGAACAGGGTGAGCAGGGGCGCCATGGCCGGAGGTGAGAGGGCAGAATGGCGGAGGGGAGGTGAACGGCAGCTGGTCCTTGATTTCAACTCAGGCTGGGGCTGGGGCAGAGCAGGTCAGGCAACCCCCTGCACTCCCCGGGCTTCTGGCTTCCGGGAGGTGCTGCGGCTCTGCACAGCAGAGGGCAGAGGACCGGTTGTCACCCTGGAACTGAGGGGCCCAAGGGGGCCCTGGGCAGGCGCGCAGGTGGGAAGGGGACACAAAAAGAGACGAAAAGGGGACAGGGGTGGGACATTCCAAGCGGAGAGGCTGGTGTCCACAAACAGATCTACTGTGCAGATTGAAGGGGGTACGGGGAGGAGGGTTCATGCAGGGGCCCCACGGGAGCCCACGGGGCCTGACACTTGGCGCCTCCTCAGCGAGAGCCCTGAGTACAGGGTGAGCGCCCAGGGCACCGCTGGGCCCCAGGGGAGGGTCTCTCCTCGCTGCTTTCCCTCTCCTTTGCCCCCATGGGCCCTCCACTTCCGGTGCTTTCAGGGCCAAGGTGGGGGCCGCTTTCTCCCCCGGAAGACTTCTAGAGCCCAGCCCTACTGGGGCTTCAGGCCTGAGTCCGGCCCCGGCGGGAGCTCCGGGAGCTCCGACCAGCCTGTGGGGAAGTGCGCTGGGAGCGTGTTCCAGGGGACGCTTGGGCAAGAGGCAGGAAGAACTCGGTACCGATATGGGGTTCGGAACGGAGATGTCCAATCTCTGGCTGGGGGCTGGGAGGGATCTGGACTAGGACTTCCCCGCCCGCTGCGGGGAATTTCGGGGCCCAGTGTCCCCGCCCCCGGGGACCAAGACTCTGCCCTTTCGGGGAACATCAAACCAACTCATCTTCCAGTCCCCATTTCCCAAGAGTCACCCACGGGATGCCTGACCCGGCCTGAAGCTCCACCGCTTCCCGCCCCGTCCCCGCGAGCCCCGCCCCAAAGACTGCGGTCCCAAGCAGAGTGGGGGAGGTTTCGGGATAACCTGATCCGTGACCTTCAGCCCGCTGAGCCTCCGCTGCGCCCGGGACTCACCCGCGGCCGCTCGCAGACTGCTCCCTCGGTCTGAGAGCGCGACCCTGCGGCGGCCCAGCGGTGACCACGCCGCAATGCCCCTCCCGGCCGCGGCCTCCGGGAGCCGCCAGGCGGGTGTGACTTCACCGCAGGAGGCCCCGCCCCAGTCCGCCCCGGCCGGCTTTGGAGCAGCCCCGGCCCC
>NC_043714.1:77113881-77115949 GCF_006229205.1 Suricata suricatta
CCCCCCCCCCGCGTCTGTTTTAATGTGCTTGCTCACTCACGCCACCAGCTGTGGCTCTAAGGACTGCTTTCTCCACCATGGGCCACCTTGGCCTGCTTTCCTGCATGCCTAGGGCGCGGGGGGCGGGGGGGGTTCAGTTCAAAGTGTCAGGTATTTAATTAGGTGGAATTTACATTGCAGGGTAATTTTCTCTCTTAAATAATTGTGGGTTCTGTCTCGGGATGCACTCACGTTGGTGGAGACGACTGGACCCTTGCAAGGCCAGCTCTTCTGCTCTGGCGGGTGGAACTCGGCGACCCGGAATCCAGGCCCAAGGGGGCCCCAGGGGAGGGCGGTTGCTTCTGAGCACGCCGTCTGGTGGCCCCAAATTTCAGGGTCTCTGTTCCCGCTCACACAGGAGACCCTCCCCCCCCAAGGCCCGTGTAACTCTGGGGACTGTCTTGCCCGCTCCTTCTCAGCGGCTCCTTCTGCCTCTTCTGGTAAGTTCCTCAGATGTGTGCCCGGACCCCTCTGCTCGCCTCCTAGCTCCCTCCTGGGCGGTTCTCCGTCCCAGCTCTGCCCATGGATCCCAGCTGCCAGGCCTCCCGGACTGTCATTTGTCTCCTCCCTCAGGGAGACCCTGGGCTGCCCTCGGGCCCCCAGCGCTTCGGCCTGGAGCCCCTCCCCTCCCTGGAGCCCCTCCCCTCCCTGGAGCGCCTCCCCTCCCTGGAGTCCCCTCCCCTCCCTGGAGCCCCTCCCCTCCCTGGAGCCCCTCCCCTCCCTGGAGTCCCCTCCATCCAGAACCACCGCCTCTGCCTGCCTGTCTCGCAGTGGATTCACACTAAGTGTTTAGTCGTTCAAGGCGGGGTGGACGGTAAACCCCGTTCTCCTCGGTTCATCGCGGCCTCACGCTGAAGCCCGTGACACGCTCTGCCTTTGTCCCATGTGTTTATCCAATGCCCCATGAGAGTCTGAGCGTCGTGAGGGTGAGAATAGTTGTGGCACCGGGGCGTCTCGGAGACGATTGGCAAATAGGAGGACCAGCCATCCAACCTGCCCAGCAGAGACGGCCTGCTCGGCTCTCGGGCTAGTTCATGTCTTTTAAAGAAAAAAAAATCTTGTATGGTCAAAGAAAAGTGTGTGTGTGTGTGTGTGTGTGTGTGTGTGTGTGTGTGTCACAGTAGAAAAAATGGAAAAGGGTGCCGTGGGTGGCTCAGTCCGTTACGTCCGTGTCTCTTGATCTCGCCTCAGGTCATCATCCCAAGACTCATGGCTCCAGCCCCGCGCTGGGCTCTGCCCGGACACCGTGGAGGCTCCTTGGGGTTCTCTCTGTCCTTGTCTCTCTCCCCTGGTCGTGCTGTCTCTCTCTGTCTCAAAATAAGTAAACATGAAAACAAAACAAAAACATTTTAAAGGAGAAAATGCGCTCACGGAGGAGGCACTTGTGAGGAAGAGCACTGGGTGTTACATGGAAACCAACCTGACAAACTATAAATAAAAATGAAGAAAAAGAAAAAAAAAGAATGAGCATTATAAGGCCCATGAAAACCCTAAATTTTGCCCCAAACAAAAGAAAACTAAATGTTAAAGTTATATAAATAAAAGAAACAATTATTTAATACTGACATTATTATGGCAGGACGGGTCCCTGAAATAATGGGACCCTTTCAAGGTTTGCTCTTTCACCTTTGTAGGTGGGGCAGGTGTGGGGACGGAAGCCCAGAAATGCTAGGTAAAACACAGAAGTCACTCAACAGGGAAGGCAGGGCCAGGTGGGACCAGGCCGGCTGACTAGGGACTCGGGTCCACGGGTCGCTGCGCCCTGGGACTGCTCCACGAAGCACCTCTGTTGAACTAGGCTCAAGGAATGAGGGTCGCGGTGACGGCGGGGCTGCGCAGGCGAAGTGAAGCGGGCAGAAGCAGAAACAGAAGGTTGGGGCGGTGACTGCCGCCAGAGAGCATGGAAATAGTCCCTGAGCGGCGCGCGTGCGTCTGAGGATCGCGTGGACGTCACGGGGGGACAGCATGCTCGTCTGGGGGTGGGCCAGGGCTGGGTGGGGTTCGAGTCCACTGGGGCGGGGGCGGGGAG
>NC_043714.1:77116049-77140025 GCF_006229205.1 Suricata suricatta
GCGATGAGCCCCAAGCACAAGGAACGGGAAGGAAACTAGGCCCGAGTGTCTCATACTCAGGTGCCACCATGAGCAGGGACAAAGCGAGGGTGTGGCAGCGGCCCCGGGGAGCAGGTCGCAATGAACACCAGAAACCCTAGGCAGACAGGGCAGCGGGGAGGGCAGAGGTGGTGGGAGAAGGTCCCGCAGGCAGCGGGGAACTACACCGCACCCACACACCCCACAGGGAGGAATGGAGAACACCAGAAATAGGAAAGAGGAGGTCCTCTTGTCCTATTTTTAAATGACTATTTATTGTTATTATTTTGTAATGTTTACTTACTTTTGAGAGAGAGAGACAGAATGTGAGTGGGGGAGAAGCAGAGAGAGAGGGAGACACGGAATCTGAAGCAGGCTCCAGGCTCCAAACTGGCAGCATAGAGCCCAATGCGGAGCTTGAACCCTCAAATGGTGAGATCATGGCCTGAGCCAAAGTCAGATGCTTAACCGACTGAGCCCTCCAGGATTCCCTGTCTTATCTTTAAATGACTTTAGAAGATAATTGGCTGCTTAGAGCAAAAGCAGTAACAATATATTAGGAGATTTTTAGCGGATGTTGAAGTAAGCGGCACAGCCGGCCCGAAGGGAGAAGGGAGGCGCTGCGGTGAGTTTATTTCCTATGTGGGAAACGGCACGGTTCTTGAGCACAGACTGCACTAAGTTAAAGATGTGCAGTATAAACACTAGAGCAACTGCAAAGAGAGAGAGGGAGACAGAGAGAGAGAGAGAACAAGGAGAGAAAACGGAGTCAGAAAAAAGTAATCCATCAGTCAGAGAAGACAGAGGGAGGGGGGAGGGAAGGGGCAAGGGGCCAAGGAGAAGACAATGGGAGAAGGGAGGAGGCCACCAGCCCCCGAGCCCCGCCCTGTGGCCGAAACTCCCCATGAGGAACAGAGACAGAGCCTGGCACCTGCTGTCCTGTCCGCGGGAGCCGCGTGCGCACACAGACACCATCGGGCTGAAGTCAAAGAGAAAGAGGCGCCACGTTAACACTGATTTAAAGAAAGCGAGAGTGACCACATTAATATCATTAACATCCCAAGCGGGCTTGGGAGCGGAGAGTATGACCAGGAGGGAGTGGGGACATTACGTAACTGTGGCAGGGTCAGTTCAGTAGGGGCCTGAGCGAGCGTGTTTGTGCACCTCACACCTGAGCACCAAAGCCCGAGAAGCAGCAGCCGCCTGCGGAGTAAAGACAGAAGAGGAAGACGCGGATTGTGGGGATTTCAACACCCCTTTCTCAAGATCCCAGAGCAGTAGTGGGTGCGGTCAGTCAGGCGACCACACGACCCGTGTGGCCTGACTGATGTCCTGCTGGGGGAGACACACCCTTCCCGCCTGCGCACAGAACATTTGCCATGACAGCTGTGCTTTGGGCCACGGGACTCAGCTCAATCAATGCACTGACAAGGGCCAAAACTGTGTGAACAGTTTCTTTAGACAATTAGATACCAAGAACAGGAAAATGTCTGTAAGCTTCTTCAAATATTTAGAAACTGAGCAACACATTTCTAAATAACCAATGGGTCAAAGGAGACGCTTGAAAGACAGTTAGAAAAATTTCTAGTCCAACGAAACTGAAAACACAATACAGCAAAGTCGGGTTCATTTAGAGCAGCTTCAGGAGGGACGCATGAGCACCAGCGCTCACGTTAGAAAACCAGAAAGGCCCATGCGACACCTGGGGGCTCAGTTGGTTACACGTCCGACTTCGGCTCAGGTCATGATATTGGGGTTCACAAGTTCGAGCCCCGCGTCAGGCTCTGTGCTGATGTTGTACCCAAGTTTGTAAAATCTCCCCAAAACAAGCACCCGAGACTGCTAGGGAGACCGAGTCATGCCTGCAAAAGCAAAGGGCTTTATTACGGGGCTTAAGCTCAGGCTCACAGACTTCACTGACCCGCTGGCCACGTGGAGAGAGCCCCGAACAAAGGCAGGGCAGGGCCTTTTATGCGTTTGGGAGGGGGAGTTACAGGAAATGATGACAGGTGTACAGTGATCCAATCCCTGCCTCCCCCATCAACACTGGTAGTTGTGGGAGCCAATCACAATATTTGGGGTATTGACCAATCAGAGTGGGCCCAGAACCCCCGCGTGGGGCATGACTAGACCCGCCTCTAGAAAGGTCAAAGGTATCAGCCGGCCTCTCCCAATTGGGCGCCGCAGGAATTGTCCCTCCTTAATGTGAGCCCTTTCATCAGGAGAAGCCGCCGCCTTCCCCTTTAAGTACAGGGGGAGGCTGGATCGGACCTGTGGCTGGAGGGGGACCGCCCCCCCCCCCGGCCCCCCCGAAGGCCCAGTGGGGAAGGTGGCCGGATGGGACCTGCGTCCTTACACTGACAGCTCGGAGCCTGGAGCCTGCTGTGGATTCTGTGTCTTTGTCTCTCTCTGCCCCGCTCCCACATGTGCTCTGTTTCTCTCTCATGAAACGAAATAAACATTTAAAAAATTATAAAAAAAAAAAAAAAAAGAAAGAAAACCAGAAAGGTCCCAGCAGGATGATTTCCACTCCACCTACGGGAACCAGAACAAGAGGAGCAAAGCCCAGGGACGCAGAATGAAGGAGATAATAACAGTAAGAGCAGGCGCACACATCGGTCATATAGGAAGAGAAAACCAACAGGCAGGATCAGTGAAGCCAGAAGCTACTTCTCTGAGAATATCCACACGGGTTTTAAACGTCCGGCCACAGACTGGTCACAAAGACGGAGGTGAGGCCAATCCCAGCGCGGGATGAGGACGGGACATCAGCCAGGCCACACCAACATCACGCCAGCAATCCCCGCACCGCAGGTGACGTGGCCAGCCCTCCCGGACCCCAGCCAGCAGTGCTCGCTGACTGCCCCTCGGGCTTTTGAAGAAGTGGGATTTGTAGTTTAAAAGCGCCCCCCCCCACACACAAATAAAACTCCAGGGAATTCTCCAAAGCATTTAAAGGAAGAATAATCCGATTTCCCACAAGCCCTCTGGGAAATCAGAACCCCCTGATGCGGAGGCCACCATCCCCCGATGACCAACGTGACCCAGACATTATAAGAAGAAGCAAGCGCAGACCGGAATCCCTCCCGGACCCCGCTGGAAGAATTATGAACGAAAGTGTGGGAATGAATCCACTATTAGTGGAAAGAAATACAGAATGACAAAGCACAATGCTGCTTAACATCTGAATGTCAGTGAGTGTGATTCACCACATCCCCAAGACGACCATCTGCACTGATGTGGAGAAACTATTTGACAAAATCTAACGTCCATTTCTGATTAAACCAACCGACCTCTCAGCAAACTAGGAATAGAGGGAACGCCCCTGGCCTGGTAAAGGCATCTACAGAAACCCCACAGCTCACATAGTCAGTTTGGAAAGACTGAACTCTGTCCCCCAATGGCAGGAACGGGGGAGGGGTCTGATAGTTCTTACTCAGCTGCGAACAGGAAGCCCAGCCATGCAATGAGGCAAAACAAAGAGATAAAAACACAGAGTGGAAGCGAAGTAAAGCTGCCCCTATTTTTCAGGTGACGGGCCTGTTCACACGGAGAACTGGGGACCCGGGTTCTCTAGACGGCGGAGTGCACGGGTGTTCTCCCCTCTCTCTCGCCTAAAGTGCAGCTGAGCAGCCCCGGACCGTTCTGCACACCTAGGGACTCCACCTGAGGGTCCGCACAACAATCCGCGGATCGTGGGCCACAGAACTCAGCAGGTGCGCGGGGCGGAGAGGTGGACTGGGGGCAGAGAAGCCCTGGCGGGTAGGGGGTGTACTTCTGGAGAGAGAGCAGACACGGGGGAGGGGAGAGTACAGGAAAGCACCCCCCCCCCCGCAAAGTAGCTGGAGAGAAAGAGGAGAGGAAACCCCACAAGTGACGGAACCAGAGACCGAGAACGGAGAGGGTTTCAGTAGCAGGAGGGCTCCACGCGCAGGGGAGAGCCAGTCGGAAACTCCGCAGCGCAGGGCCTGAGGCCGCTCTGCGCGAAGGGCGAACCCCCAGGAGCAGGTGGCGAGGGCCTCGGGCCACACGGGGAGGGCATTTGCTAGAGGCCGTCCGGCCTCCCCGCAGGCAAGGGTCCCACGGGACCCGGGGAACAGCCACCTTTGCTGGTATTGGAACCAAGGTGCAGGTGAGACCTAGCAGCAGCTGTGCGTTGGGGTTCGCCATAGAACGTGCCCTGGGGCCAGGGGCACCGGCCATGCTCAGCGAGAGGGTCAGAGCGGCTCTCAGAAGTGAGGCTTTGGGAAACACGGCCCATCTGAGAGAAAATTCGGGAGGGAGGTGCTGCCTGGCAGCTCATGCACACAGTGTGGAAGCGAGGAGTGGACAGAAGCCTGAGACAAAGGAGGGGGGCTCGGCGGAGGGTCGGTGAGGACACAGAGTTCCTGTACCGGAGACCAGGAAGCTGGGTGAAGCCATTGCCACCTCTCCCGCACACGTGCTTGCTCGTGCGTGGCCCGATCCAGCCCAGTGAGCTAAGCAGCGCCCCCTGGTGGGGAGCAGAGCCATTACACCAAACCCTGCCCAACTGCGCCAACCAAGCTCAGTCCCTAGAAGACCGCTCAAGTGTCCACGTGCCTAGGGCACGGACTCAGTTCGTGGCTTCAGTTCCGGGGGAAACGACGCAACTTCACCCCACGTCATTGTTTGCTCGTTCATGTTTTTCTTTGTTTTTTTTTTTTTGTTTGTTCGTTTCTGTTTTTGTTTAAATTGTTTCTTTTTCTTGGGTACAGAAAGAGAAAAATCTACTTTTTGTTTTCTTTAAAATTTTTTAAAATTCTTTTTACTGATTTTAATCTTTTGGTAAACGTTTTATTCTATTTAACTTTCTTCATTTCATTTTATTCTATTTTATTACATAATTTTTAAAATATAAACTTTTTCTTACATGTTTTCTTTCTTTTTGTTCTTTTCTTTCTTTTCCTTTCCATTTTTCTCTATTCTATCAAGCTTCTTTCAACAACCGGACCAAAACACACCTAGGATCTAGCTTCCTTTATTTGATTTTTTTGTGTTGTTTTTAGTTTTTTCATTTTAATTTTTTATTTTATTAATTGTTTTGCTTCCTCCAAAATGACAAAACGAAAGAATTCACCCCAAAACAAAGAACGGGAAGAAATGACAGCCAGGGGCTTAATCAACACAGACATAGCAAGACAGCTGAGCTAGAATTTAGAACCTTGATAATCAGAATACTAGCAGGGATTAAACAAAAGGTAGAATCTCTTTCTGTGGAGATACAAGAGGTGAAATCTAGTCAGGACAAAATAAAAAATGCTATAACCAAGATGCGGTCTTAAATAGACCCCATGGTGGCAAGAATGGATGAAACAGCAGCAAATCAGCGATATAGAAGACAAACTTATGGAAAATAATGAAGCAGAGAAAAGAGGGAAACTAAGGCAAAAGAGCACAATACAAGAATTAGAGAACTCAGTGATTCATCAAAAAGGAATAACTTCCAGGGACACCTGGGTGGCTCAGTCAGTTAAACTTCTGACTTTGACTCAGGTCATGATCTCCTGGTTTGTGAGTTCAAACCCCGAGTGGGGCTGTGTGCTGGCAGCTCAGAGCCTGGAGCCTACTTCAAATTATGTGTCTCCCTCTCTCTCTCTCTCTCTCTCTGCCCCTTCCCCACTCATGCTCTGTGTCTCTCTTTCAAAAATAAATGAATGTTAAAATTTAAAAAAAAAAAAAATCTCTCTTTCTCCCTCTGCCCCTCTCCTAGCTGGTGTGCTCTCCCTCTGTCTCTGTCTTAAAAAAATAAAAAAGAAGTAACTTCTGAATCACAGGAGTCCCAGAAGATGAAGAGGAAGAAAAAGGAGCAGAAGGATTGTGTGAGCAAATAATAACAGAAAACATCTGGGGAAAGACACAGACATCAAAATCCAAGAAGCACAGAGGACTCCCATTAGATTAAACAAAACTGACCATCACCAAGGCCTATCATATTCAAAATCACAAAATACACAGGCAAGGAAAGACGTATGAAAGCCACAAGGGAAGAAAAGTTCTTAGCCTACAAGGGAAGACAGGTTAGGTTCGCAGCAGACTTGTCCACAGAAACCTGGCCGGCCGGAAAGGACTGGCAGGATATAGTCAATGTGCTGAACTGGAAAAATATGCAGCCAAGAAATCTTTATCCAGAAACAGCTGTCATTCAAAGTAGAAGGAGAGAGAAAGTGTTTCCCAGAAAAACAAAAACTAAAGGAGTTTGTGACCACTAACCCAGCCCTGCAAGAAGTTTTAAGGGGAAGTTGTTCAGTGGAGAAAAGACAGAAACAAAACAAAAAAGACTGAAAGCAGCAAAGACGAGAAAGGACCAGAGAACATCTCCAGAAACTCCAACTCTACAGGCAACACAATGACACTAAATCCATATCTTTCAGTACTAACTCTAAACATCAATGGGCTAAATGCTCCAATCAAAAGACACAGGGTATCAAAATGGATAATAAAACAAGATCCATCTATATGCTGTTTACAAGAGACCCATTTTAGACCTACAGGCACCTTCAGATTGAAAATAAAGGGATGGAGAACCATCTATCCTGCTAAAGGTCACCAAAGAAAGCTGGAGTAACCATACTTATATCAGACAACTTAGGTTTTAAAATAAAGACTGTAACAAGAGATGAAGAAAGGCATTATATCATAATTCAGGGGTCTATCGACCAAGAAGATTTAACAAATGTAAACATTTATGCTCCAAATGTGAAAGTACACAAATATATAAATCAATTAATCACAAACATAAAGAAACTCATTGATAATAATACCTTAATAGTAGGGGACTTCAACACCTCACTTACAGCAATGACCCCACTAAAAAGAGCTAGAGACCAAGTTCCCTGTTGAACAAAATCTCAACAAGATACTAGTCAACCAGATCCAACAATACGTTAAAATAATTATTCACCATGATCAAGTGGGATTTGTTCCTGGAATGGAGGGTTGGTTCAATATCCACAAATCAATCCATTTGATACATCACATTAATAAAAGAAAGAACAAGAACCACATGATCCATTCAACAGATGCAGAGAAAGCATTTAACAAAACACAGCATCTTTTCTTGTTAAACACCCTCAAAAAAAGGAGGGATAGAAGGATCATACCTCGAAATCATAAAAGCCGTATTTGAGAGACGGACTGCTCATATCATCCTCAATGGGGGGAAACTGAGAGCTTTCCCCCCAAGGCCAGGACCACGACAGGGATGTCCACTCTCACCACTGATGTTCAACATCATGTTGGAAGTCCTGCATCAGCAATCAGACAGCACAGAGAAATAAAAGGCATCTAAATGGGCAATGAAGCAGTTAAACTTTCATTCTTTATAGATGACTGATACTTTATGTGGAAAACCCAAACGATTCCACCAAAAAACTGCTAGACCTGATCCATGAATTCAGCAAAGTTACAGGATATAAAATCAATGAACAGAAAACGGCTGCATTTCTACACACCAATAATGAAGCCGCAGAAAAAGAAATCAAGGAATCAATCCCATTTACAATTGCACCAAACCCCACAAAATACCTGGGAATAGTACTAACCAAAGAAGTGAAAAATCTATACATTTAAAACTATCGAGGGGCACCTGAGCAGCTCAGTCGGTTGAGGATCTGACTTCTACTCAGGTCATGATCTCACAGTTTGTGGGTTCAAGCCCCGTGTCAGAATCTGTGCTGACAGCTCAGAGCCTGGAGCCTGCTTCGGACTCTGTGTCTCCTTCTATCTCCACCTCTCCCCCACTCACACACTCTCTCTCTCTCTCAAAAATAGATAAACGTTAAAAAATAATAAAAAAGAAAACTATAGAAAGCTTATGAGAGCAATTGAAGAAGACACCAAAAGACAGAAAAGCAATCCATGCTCACAAATTGGGAGAACAAATATCGTGAAAATGTCGACACGACCCCAAACAATCTACATATTCAATGCAATCCCTATCAAAATAACACCAGCATTCTTCACAGAGCTAGAACAACAATCCTAAAATTTGCATGGAACCAGAAAAGACTCTGAATAGACAAAACTATTCTGAAGAAGAAAACCAAAGCTGGAGGCATCATAATCCCAGACTCCAAGCTGAATTTCAAAGCTGTCATCATCAAGACAGTATGGCACAGGCACAAGAACAGACGCTCAGATCAATGGAGCAGAACAGAGAGCCCAGGAATGGACCCGCAAGCCAACTTGTGGCCAACTAGTAACCAACTAATCCTTGACAAAGCAGAAGAGAATTTCCGATGGAAAAAAGACAGTCTCTTCAGCAAGTGGTGCTTGCTGTATGGGAAACTATACTGTGACATGCAGAGAAATGAGCCCAGACCACCTTCTTACACCACACACAAAAATAAACTCAAAATGGATGAAAGACCTACACATAAGACAGAAGCCATCAAAATCCTTGAGGAGAAAACAGGCAACAACCCCTTTGACCTTGGCCTCAGCAACCGCTTACTCGACACATCTCTGGAGGCAAAGGAAACAAGAGCAAAAATGAACCATTGGGACCTCATTTAGGTAAAAATCTTCTGCACAGAGAAGGAAACAATCAGCAAAACTAAAAGGCAACTGACAGAATGGGAGAAGATATTTGCAAATGACATATTGGGTCAAGGGTTAATATCCAAAATCTATAAAGAACTTACCCAACTCAACACCTAAAACAACAAATAATCCACGGGGCACTTGGGTGGTTCAATCAGTTGAGCGTCCAACTTCGACTCAGGTCCTGGTCTCTCCGTCCATGGATTTGAGCCCTGTGTTGGGCTCTGTGCTGACAGCTGGGCGCCTGGAGCCTTTATTGGATTCTGCAGGATGAAAGGTTAAGAAGCAACAAATTAATTGTATTTCTGTATTCTTACAACCAAAAATGGATAATTGAAAATTGAAAATACCATTTACGAATGGCATCCCATACAATACTTGGGGATGATGTTGACAGAAGATGTGTCAGACTCTCTGCTCTGGAAGCTACAAAACATTGCTGAAATCCGTGTGTAAGGGCGTCAGCAGATGGGGAGGGATGCCGTACTCACTGGTGGGCAGACTTCATACTGAGATGTGGGGGCGCCTGGGGGTCAGTCGGTTGAGCATCCCGCTTCAGCTCAGGTCATGACCTCACCACTCGTGAGTTCAAGCCCCGCATCGGACCCTCTGCTGTCAGCACGGAGCCTGTTTTCGATCCTCTGTCTCCCCCCCCCCCTCTGCCCCTCCCCAACTTGTGCTCATGCACAGTCTCTCTCTCTCTCTCACTCTCTCTCTCTCTTTCTCTCTCTCTCTCTCTCAAAAATAAACATAAAAAAATAGTAAGATGTCAATTCTCTGAACTGTTCTCTGGATTTAGTGCAGTCCCAGACCATCTCCCAAGGGCACTGTTCATGAAGAAATTAGGAGGCTAACTCTGAAATGTATATGACCATTGTGAAAATAAAGATAAAAGGTAGAGGTGTCACACGACTTGGTTTCCAGCAGCTAAGATACTCACAACCGAGTGGTGAGGCTGCCAAGACAGACATGCGGACCGAGGACAGGCCTGGCACTCAGGACAGACCCCACGTGTCTGGTCAGCCGACTTTGACAACAAGTACTAAGTGGCATCAGTGGAGAGAGGATTACTTCTGGGACGGGAGGCCAGCCACCAGCAGGCTAGGCTGCAGTCCCCCCCGGGCACACTGCGGCAGAGACGAGCGGCCGTGGGTCACAGCCCTAACCTGGGAGCTACACCCGCAGAATCTTCATGACTTTGGGCATGGGCAGATCTTTCCGTTCATTTTTTAAAAAAATTTTTTAATGTTTATTTATTTTTGGGAGACAGAGAGACAGAGTGCGAGCAGGGCAGGGGCAGAGAGAGAGGGAGACACAGAATCCGAAGCAGGCTCCAGGCTCTGAGCTGTCAGCGCAGAGCCCGATGCGGGGCTCGAACCCACAAAGTGTGAGATCATGACCTGAGCTGAAGTCAGACACTTAACTGACTGAGCCCCCTAGACACCCTGGCAGGCATTTCTTAAAAACCACAGACTGTGAGAGAAGAAATCGATAAACTGGGCTTCATCAAAACCTAAAACATTTGCTCTTTACAAAACAATGTTATAAAAATGAAAAGACAAACCAGATCAGGAGAAAATATTTGCAAAATACACATGAGAAGCTGTCGCTAAACATGCGAGTAACTTTTACAAACATAAGCGACCAAACGACCCGGAAGAAACAAGGAAGTCAAAGGAGCTGAACAATGTATCAAAGAAGATGGGCAGACAGCACATAACCGGAGAAGGTGCTGGGCATCAGTCACCCAGAGGCACGCGGACTGAACCCCCGGGGGGCCGGCCACACCCCCGTCAGAATGTCCAGTGTCCACGGTTAGGGACCCGCAGCGTCACGTGCTGGCGCGCGCGGGGCGGCTGGAGCAGAGCTGCCGGTGGGAATGCGGGCGCACGGCCTCTTTGGAGAGCAGTTTTCAGCAGAGGCCCCCTCCATCACCGGCCCCTGGATGGGTTGTGCCCAAGCGAGGTGTCAGCGTCTGTCCACGCAAAGACCGGACAGGACTGCCCGCAGCGCTCCTCGTGAGCGCTCGGGCCTGGGCGCCTCCCAGGTCCACCAGCGGGTGCGCGGGGGGTGCTGTGACCGTGCAGCGGGGTCCTGGACCCGGGGCGTCTCCGGGCTGGAGGGTGGCAGAGAGCTGTGTCGCAAACAGGAGCGGAGCAGGACGGAGCCCGGGTGGTCGCCGAGGTGGGTGTGCAGGGGAAGCGGGAGGGGCGTGCGGGGGCGTGCGGATGACGGGCGTGCTCACGTCGTGGCCGCAGTGCTGGTTTCAGGGGCACAGGGCGCGTGAATCGCGTCACGTGTGCACCGTAGGTGTGTCCGCTTTATTGCACTTCAGATGTGCCCTGACTAAGCTGAGCAGAGACAGAGGATGTTAGATGGTGACAAAGCCGTGGGGCCGGGCCTCCAGGCGTGGGCCACACGGGGGCAAACCTGGGGACGGGGGTGCCCTTGGTGGTGGCACCGTGTAAGGCTCCTAATTTAAGTGACAGAGACAGATGCAGGCCGAGTGGCCACCACCCCCCAGCAGGTCTGGGTAGTAGCTGCCATGGCCTGAGGGCACACGGGCCCTGCTCCTGCTTCTGGCTGGGCCCCACATCTCTGCTGTCCCTCAGCCAAGCACCCGGCCCGGGGCCCCTGCCAGCCAGAGCTCCTTGCTGGCACTTGAGTTGGGGCTCTGTCCAGCCCACAGTGAGGCCTCAGAGGGCAGTGGCTGCCCAGGATGGGGTGCAGGCCCCCAAAGCCTCTGGTCCTCCCAGGAGGGGTAGGCTGCTTGCTTGGGCATCTGCGGGGTGCTGGGGATTCACAGGGACACGATGATTCCAATTGCCCAGATCTGGGCAGCAAACCTGGAACCTAGGCAGGGGGCCTAGAACCCAGGCAGGGGCCTAGAACCTGGGCAGATGGCCTAGAACCCGGGCCTAGAACCCAGGCAATGGGGTCTAGAACCCAGGCAGGGGGCTTAGAACCTGGGCAGCAGGCCCTAGAATTCAGGGGGCAGGGCCTAGAACCTGGGCAGTGGGGCCCAGATCCAGGCAGTGGGGCCTAAACCCAAGAAGCAGGGCCCAGAATCTAGGCAGTAGGGCCTAGAACCTGGGCAGTGGGGTGTAGAACCTGAGCAGGTGTCCTAGAACCTGAGCAACAGGGCCTAGAACCTGGGCAGCAGGGCCCAGATCCAGGCAGTGGGGTCTAAAACCCAGGCAGAGGGTCTAAAACCCAGGCAGAGGGCCTAGAACTTGGACAGCAGGGCTCAGATCCAGGCAGTGGGGCCTAGAACCCAGGCAGTGGGACCTAGAACCCGAGCAGGTGTCCTAGAACCCAGGGCCAGAGCCAGGCAGCGGGGCCCAGGGATGGGCAGCAGGACCAGTGCAAGTTTACCTACCCTGGGGTGACCACATCCAGGTGAGCTCAGCAGCCCCCTCTGCCAACCTCCCCAGGGCGGAGGCGGTCTGTGTGTGTGTGTGTCCTGACCATCTGGGTCACAGGCCCTCTGCCTTGTGCTCCCACTCAGGCCTCCCCCAGGAGCGTCCTCTTCCGGTTCTGCGGAGAGGTGTCCGGTGAGGGTGGTGTCTCCTCCGGTAGGAGTGACAGCATTCCAGGCATCCTGCATGAGGCCAAGACTGGCCCCGGGTGACAGGCTCCAGGACCTCTGAGGCCAGATGGCACCCCCCACCCCCTGCACTCCTGAGATGAGAAGACACAACCACCAGTTTTCAATCATTTATTCCTGTGCAGAGGTCCAAGTAGAAAAATAAATGGAAACCCAACAGAATAACTGTAAAATCGAAAGGGATCAGAACACCTTCCGGCTCCTGCCTTCCTGCTGCTCGGAGAGGTGCATCCTCTTGTCTGAGGGGCGGGCGCTCCAGGCCATCAGCCTGCGGGGCAGGATGTGGCCCAGACCTCCGGAGGTGACCCCCAGCCCAGGGCACCAGAACCTCCCCATCCTGGCAAGGGAGGGGCTGCGGAGGTCCCCAGGCGGGAAGAGGAAGGAACGGGGGCCTGGAAGTCCCCGGGGGAGGGGGCAGGGGCGTCACAGACCGGGGGCCGAGAGGAGGGCCAGGAGGCCCAGGGCCAGCGCCAGGCCGAGGCCGGGACCGGCGAGCCGGCCGCGGGTGCGTGCGCTGCTCTGCAGACTCCTGTTGCACAGGTCCTCCCTGCAGCACTGAACGGCCATGGCGCCGCTGCTGACCTGGCCCTGCAGGTGGTTGGTGGGCGTGCACTGCTCCACACAGTCCTTCTCCACCAGGTTCCCCCGCAGGGGCTCCACTGCAGACAGAGGGGCACAGTCGGGCTGGGTGGCTGCCTCTGACCCCCACCCCCCATGCAGCTGGCCTCCATGGCACCCCAAGTCCCAGCTCCTGGCCCCTGTCGCCCCCGCGACCGACTGTCACTGACATCCTCCCACCAATCTCCCAGTGATGCCCCCTCAGTCCCTGGGGCACCCGAACAGAGCCCTGGCTCCGGGCTCCCGGGTCACTCACCCCTGGTCATGGTCTTGCAGTAGTTGGCGCTGGCCTCACAGTTCTGAGGTTTCTCACAGTTGGTGGAGCTGGAGCACACATGACAGCGGAGAGCAAGGGCTGGGGGAAGGGACACAGGGGTCACTGTGTGCACAGAGCCCTCTGCTGTCCTCCTATGCCCCCAGGCCCTGCCAGGGACCCTGTCCTGCACGCAGCCTCTGGAGTCAGGAGACAACAGTCCTTGGCTGCCTGGACCCCGGGACCCCTCGTGCCTGGTAAGCTAGAGGGCCGGAGGTATGGGGTACCCTGGGGACGCTTCCCCGGGGACATCGCAGAGCTCTGAGACTTGCTAAGAGCAGCTCACAGGGCACGACTGCTGGCCCCTCCAGAGGCCGCCCGCAACGGGCAGCAATGGCTGTGAGGACCCGAGTCAAGGCCCCGGGGCCTCAGCCGGACCACTGAGCGGGGGGGGGGGGGGAGGAGCGGCCCCTGGGGACCGGGGCTGGATGACCCGGGCAGGCATCTCAAGACCGCTCCCAGCCTCTCCCGCTGCGTGTCTGACCCCATGGGCTGATTCGGAGATTCTGTGATATTTGAAGCCTGATGCCACTAAGTTAAGATGTGGGTTCGTTTTGTTTGAAATCCTGAGTCTAGCATCCCGTCAGTCTAGGATTCTCTGAGCCCAGAGGCGGTAACCCCGGGCTTCCAGTAGGTGTCCCGCAGACCCAAGCTGCCCCCCCTTCACCAGCCCCTCACCCACCTGGCCCAGCGGCTACAGCCAGTGCGACGAGGAGCAGCAGGACCCTCTTCATCTTGGGGTGTCTCTGGGAGCAGTGGGGGCCCCTCCTCTCCGGAGGCCTTATAGCCGGGGCAGGCCCTAGTGGGAGGGATCAAGATGGGCAGACGGCCAGGCAGTGGCGTTCCGCCTGCCCCGCCCTGGCTGGCCCACACCCTCCAGCCCAGCGAGGGCCTGCCCCTGCCACCTGGCGGGACCTCTGCCCCTGGCAGCCCACCCTCCGGGGCAGGGGGCTTCGTGCCCCGCCCCCCTGGCCCCCCCCCAGGCTAGAGACGGAGGCCTCAGCTGGCTTTGCAACTCACCGCCTCATCTTCCTTCCTCTCTGTCTGTCCCTCGACACCTTGTCTCAGAGCGCCCACCTCCTCCTTGCATCCCCCACCCTCAGATGAGGTCACAAGCCTATGCGGGTGCCCTGTGGGTGCCCAGGGCTGTGCCCCCGGCCCTGGCCCTGTCTTCCTGGGCTCGAGGCTCGGGATCGCCACGTCCACCGATGGAGCCCTGGGGAAAGGACCCCCAGAAGCTGAGATGTCAGGACCTCGGGGTAGCGAGGGGAGGAAGAGGCCATCCCCGAGCGGAGTGGGCAGCAGGCTAAGCGTGCGGATGCTGTGGACACTGGATGTGCCTGCAGAGAGGTGAGCCCTGGACCAGGGGCAGAGCCCGGAGCGGTAGGGCAGGGCTGTTGGGGGAGGGGACGGTGCGGAGGCAGAGATTTAACTGGTTGGGAGAAACTGAGGGCCCCTCAAGTCTCCGCCAGCCCTTCCTCCCACCCTCCCATCAGGGACTCGCTCCACCTCGCCCTGGGCCCCGCCCTCCTGGAGGAGCCGACCCCCACCATCCTGCTCTGGGACCCAGGCTCTCCGTCTCCTGCTCTGGTCCCCGAAGGAGGCAGCTCTTCCAGGCCAGGGGCCGTGGGTGCCTGGCAGACCCCCCCAACCTCACCTCACAGTGCTCGTGGGGATGGGGGCCGTGGGCTAAGCACAAGGACCGCCCTCCCCTGCCCGCTGCCCGCTGCCCGCTGACTCAGGCCCCGCTGCCGCTCTGCTCTGTGAGCCCACCCTGCTGGGCTGTGCGCGGGGCCCTCCCGAGGCCTCACCCTGGCCCTGCCCTGGCAGGCTGTGCGGACCGTGAGGTGCGCGGGGCCGAGCACAGCCGAATATGGGCCCGCCCCCTGCCGCAGCCTCACCCCTGCAAGCATTGGAGGGCCTGCTGCAGGGAGAGTGGCCGGGGACACGAGGGAGGGCAGGGGTCAGGGCCAGCCTACAGCTCCGCAGGCTCAGGCTGGGGAGGTCTGGGACCCCTTGGCCCTTCTTCCCAGCATGGCCGTGGGCCTCCCCTCTCCTCTGCCACATGGGGTAGAGTCGGGGCTCCATCTGGGTGCCAGAGGTCCAAGGAGGTGCTGTGCCCCCTAAAGACGTCACCGGGCCTGGTGGGAACGGCCACGGGTGGGGGCTGGTGTGGCCTTCCTTCCATGACCCTGGGGAGGCAGGGAGGATGTGAGCAGGGGCCCCTGGGGCAGCCTCACATCAGCATCCTGAGTCCGTCCCACAGGCTGGGCCTTGTTTATCCCAGCTGGGGTCTCTCTTGACAAGGCAGGGGATGTGGGGGGCTCTGTGCCCACATCCAGAGAGAGAAAGTCACCCCAAGCTCTGAGGCCTCCCGAACTCAGTCCACAGCCATTGGTGGGCAGGTGGATGCTCTCAGGGGAGGTGTCCCCAAAGCCTTGGGAAGCAGGACATAGGGCTCAGTGATAAGGTGGTGACTGGCAAGGGGTGGGGAGCATGGCAGGTGGGGAGGGGTGACTCACTGGGGCCAGGGGCATGGAAGCTACTGGAAAAACAAGTTTGGGGGATTGAATTTCCCACAGGGCCCGGTAGAGCTATTCAGTGCAGGGCTGTTGGGCAGATCAGGAGCGGAAGTTTGGATGTGAGGTCCCCGGGCCGCAGGGTCCCCTCCCTTGGGGCTGGATGGACCCCAGCACACCTGGTCAGTCCTCACAGGCCACCTCAGGCTTCACTGTGGCCGTGTGCCCTGGAGGCAGGGACAGACACCTACAGAAGCAGACGTGGCCGCTGGGTCCTGGTTCTGCGGGCAAAGTGGGCCATCCCCACGGCAGCGCTCTCCGAGACCCGGGAGCCTTCGGAAGTGCAGTGGGGGGGGGCATCCTGCAGGGGGGACCTGATTGCCCTGATCTTGGAGGCAGATTTCAGGGGACAGAGGGGCCATCATGGCCCCTTAAGTTTGCCCCCTTCCAGCATCCTTCTTACTGGTGAGGAACTGGGGTCCCGAGAGGGCCCCGCGGGCTCCAGCCAGGTCACCCCAACAGTGGCATGACACTTGACACTTCTGTGTCTGGGGCCCCTCCTCCTGTCCTCCCTCGTCCTCTGGGGAAAACTGCCACTTTCCAGAACCCAGGCCCTCTCACCCAGGCCCTGGAGCTGGCGGGTGTCTGGGCCTGGACGTGCCAGCAGAAACAATGCTAGAAGAGGTCACGGAGGGGCCCAGGCCGAGGGGGCTGCCACCCCCCACCCTCAGCCCTGCCTGCTTCCTGAGCTCGGCGGGCCAGGAGGCCAGGTGCCAGGACAAGCCCAGACCTCCCCCTGCGGTGTGCCTTTCCTGCTCACACCCCCGGCCCCCACCCTGCCTTCCACTGCTCCCTGTGTCTCAGCCTTGGAGGAGGAGGGACAGGAATCAAGGCCTAGACCGCCAGGTCTGGGGCCACAAAAAGGGGGTGACTGGCCCAGAAAAGGAAACGCCTGGCTCAGCATGGCGCAGGGGCCGCTCCAGGCCTTCTGAGAACGCAGCCAGAGGAGGCTCTCAGGCCCTGCTTTGGGCCGAAGGTGAGCATCAGTGTGTTCCCCTCTGGGTGCACCCCCGAGCCTGGGGCCTGGGGAAGAGGCTCCTTCAGTTTCAGGTGCATTACAGGGATGCAGGCGGCCATACACAGGGGGACACAGAACCTACCCGCTCGCTTCCCCTGTCGGCAGCGCCCACCGCATACCCCACACTCCGGGCACGACGGGGGTGGACGAGAGAGACAGGGCCAGCTCTTGGGACCCCTGGATGAGCTGGAAAGATGGAGCACAGACAAGTGTACCCCGTGTGAGTGGGCAATCAAGGGGGCCAAGGGATGGGGCTCCTGAGGATAGAGCAAGGGGTCAGGGCCTGGATTGGGGCCCCGGTGGCCTCCAGCGTGCCACAGCCCTTTCCTGTCTCTGTCCCTTCCTCCCCGGTAGGGCTGAGGTGACTGTCCTTGAGTCAGGCTGCGGAGGGAGACAGTTACCCCCTTCACACACACACAGGGCCTCCCTCCGGTGACACAGCGAGGGCCGTGCCCAGGATCACCCAGCCGGTGAGTGGGAGCGGGGCCGGGCCTGCCATCCGCTCTGCCCCTGCTGGCCTGGGGCTCCGACCCCCCCGCCCAGGCCTCCCGGCTCCTCCCTCGTGTGCAGGAGACTCACCTTTACACACAGGGCCACAGGCCTAGACATGGGTCCCTCTCACCTGCTTCCCAGGGCCTGGCGTGGCCCTGCCTGCCCTAACCTTCCCCTGGGACCAAGGCCACCAGTGCGGGGCCTCCCTTTCCTGCTCTGCCAGAGCGCAAATCCAGGGAGCAGTCACACGGGCAGCCCTTCCCTGCCTTGGGGTGCAGCTTGTTCCCCAGGAATGGCTGGACTGGAGCCCTGGGCTCCTGAAGGCCAGTAGAGACATGCCAGTTCTCAGCCCTGGCTGGCTGCGCCCCTGCAAGAGGCCCCACACCAGCTCCCAGGACCAGCCCTGGGCCCTCCAGCAGAGGCCCTGCCTATCAGCATCTCCGCCGTGTCCGTGAGGCACTGGGATTCAGGAGACTGGGTGATGGGAGGACGCTCTCAGAGGGGAGCGAGGACTGTGCCCTTCCGTGAGGTAGAGGAAGAGGGCTCTGCAGGCACCACGCCGCGGAGCCACAGCAAACTGGGGGCCTCGGAGCTCCATGACCGCAGGCTCTCTGCGGTGTGGGCTTCGCAGAACAAGGAGGCCAGGATTGCAGAGCCCGAAGCACCTGAGACCCAAGTGCCCTTGAGGGGGTCCATTCCCTCCGTGTTAGCATAAGCTCCTTCTAGGGTTTGAGAAAAGGACAGAATGTTCTCATGTTCTACCCCTCGGACCTCCCTTCTGCTGTGCCGCTGCTCACTGCTCCTCCTGCTGTAGCCCGAGCTTGTGGCTCTAAACCCTCGGGCTCCATGACAGCATGGGGTGTAAGTTCCAGGGCAGTGAGCACCTACACCTACATAATCCGACCATCTGTTACTTATCCATCCACTAATCCATCCACCATCCAACCAGTCAGCTCTGCATCCATTCATCCCTCTCCCATCCATCCATCTGTCCATCCATTTATCATCCATCCATCTACCCATCATCCATCATCCATCCATCCATCCATCCATCCATTCATCTTCCATACATCCATCCATCCATCCATTATCCATCCGTTTATCTATCCATCTACCCACCATCTACTCATCATCCATCCATCCACCATCTACCCATCAGCCATTTATCCATCCATCTATCATCTATCTACCCTCATCCATCCATCCATCCTTCATACAACCATCATCCATCCATCTGCCACCCACTCATAATCCATCCATCCATCCATCCATCCATCCATCCATCCATCCAATATCCATCTTCCACCCATCCAACCATCCCTGCATCTATCCATTGCTGCATCCATCCATCCATCCACCATCTACCCTCATCCACCCATCATCCATCTTCCGTCTATTCATCCAGCCATCATCCACCATCCATCTTCCATCGATTCATTAATTATCCATTCATTTATCCATCCATCCACCCATCCATCCATCCATCCACTAATCCACTCATACAACTTATGTGTCCTGTAGGAGATAGTTACAGTGATGTCTCTTTCTCCTGTCCCCTCTTCCCTTTCTCATTCACACAAACACCTGCCCCTGACAAGAGAAAACAGTGATTCTCAGAGACCCAGTTGGGCTTCTGAGAGCCCTAGGTCTGCAAGTGGTTGGCAGGGAGCTCTGGGATTGTCGACCCCCAACGTGCAGACACACATTTTTTACTTAAGATTATATAATGATTTGGGGGTGGCTTTGAGAGGACCTCATTGACCCCAACACCTAAGAGATCTCTTGCATGTACACGTGCCCTGTTGTCTGTCTGTGTGTTTGGCACTGGTACCTCTTACACAGAGTAAATTCCTTTCCTTAACAGTCCCCGCCCCTCTCATCTGTCCCTCGTCCCCTGGGAACGGGAAACGGACCCTTGTTGGATCCTGCTGCCCTTTAAGCCCCACTAAAACCCTGCCAGGACAGCCCGATTTAAAAAAGGATTTGTGGGGAGGGGGCACCTGGGTGGCTAAGTTGGTTGAGTGTCCAATTCTTGATTTTTGTTCAGGTCATGATCTCACAGTTCAAGAGACCTGGCCCCACATCAGGTTCTGTGCTGGGCGTGGAGACTGCTTGGGATTAGCTCTCTCCCTCTCTCCTCTCTTCCCCTCCCCCATGCTCTCTCGCTCTCTCTCTCAAAATAAAGAAACATTATACATTTTTTCTGTTTTTTATTTAATTTTGAGAGACAGAGAGAGACAGCATGAACAGGGGAGGGTCAGGGAGAGAGGGAGACACAGAATCCGAAGCAGGCTCCAGGCTCTGAGCTGTCAGCACAGAACCCGACACGGGGCTCGAACCCATAAACCGTGAGATCGTGACCTGAGCCGAAGTCGGACGCTCAACCGACTGAGCCACCCAGGCGCCCCTAAAGAAACATTTAAAAAACAGACTTTTGGCGGCGGTGATGAGGTTCTGGGATGGGGACTGGTGTCATCCCCGGTTTGTGTCGGGGAGGCTCCATCTTCCGGTGAGACCCAGGCTTCAGAGGCGGACCACCTCTTTCCAACTCTGCACTTTATAGATGAGGTCCCGGACGCTCATCAGGGTGCAAGATCATGGAGCTGGCAGCATCTGCATCAGCAGGGGGCCTGGGACCGGGTGGTGCGCTGTCCTCACCCGACCTAGACGCCGAGGACACCCAGTCCCTGCGCCGCTGCGCCTCAGGCAGCTGCTGAGCCCGGAATCTGGAGCAGCCCCACTCAGCCCCTCCCCGCTTAGCCTGGTGGCCTCAGGGGCTCAGCCCTGGTGCCCGGCCCGGTCCAGGGGGGTGCGTGCTGTTGCAACCTGCTCTGGGTGTGGGGCCAGGCTCCCCAGGGCAGGGAGTGGGTCCTGAGCTGGGCCTGGAAGGGAGCTCAGTTCTCTGCCTACACCAGCTCAGGGGATGAGAGAGGCTCGTCATCTCCACCTGAGAGGGTTGCGTAAGGACGGACAAGGGCGGCTCTCTGGGAGGGAGGGAACCAACATGACACAGGGAGACCCAGGAACAGCCCAGGGCCGAGCGCAGGGCAGAGGCCCAGCTCCCGCCTGTGCCACCGGAACACGCAGAGCCAGGAGAAAGGCCGCTAGACCGGCCACAGCTGGGCGCCACTCCGCTTGTCGGCGGAGCTCTCTGAGCTCCCGCTGCCTCCCGGCCTTCCTGCAGGGGGAGCGGGTCAAAGCCTGCGGCCCCGGCCGGCCGAGGCCCCACGCCCACACGGCCCCAAAGCACTCCTCGCTGAGGATCGAGCTTCCCAGAAACCCTGTCAGTGGACCCACCTGCCGCCCACCTTCAGGGTTGCCACCGCTGGGCTCCATGCAGCCCCTCCGGCCCTTTCTTCCTTCTGGGCCTTTGTCCCTGTCGTCCTCACTGCCTTCCCAGGGCCAGGATCGCGGCTGCCACCTCCCCCTCTGAGAGTCTGGTGACCCCTCCAGCACCCCACAGCTCTTGCCAGGAGCTGTGGGCCCATGTCCATTCGGCTCCGCGCCTGTGCTGGGCGCTCTCTGAGGGTCCACTGACTTAATGACTGTGGGGAAGCCTCGGGGGGTGGGAGGAGGCAGAGAGAACTCAGGCTTTGGGGCAGCCCGGAATTCAATCCGGAAAGCAGTTCGTGCCTCAGTGTCCCCCTCTGGGAAATTGATGTCCTCCTGTGGAAGCATCTTGTGGCCGCCCCCTTGACTTCTGAGATGGAGGTCTTGGAGGAGACCACGGGTGTTCCCGTGGCCCCCAGTGTGGTTTCCGTTGGGACTTGTACATGCCCTAGCTGGGGGGGGGGGGGCTGGTTGGATAGGAGTTGAGAAAGGGAATTTCCACTCTACTTGAGAAAGAAACCCCAAACTTCCAAGGCTGGGGGGCCAACCCTGAGCCCGTTTTGTTCCTGAGACAGCCACTTCACATGGACCTCACGCCAACCTCCCCTGGGCCCCCGGAGCCCCGCAGGCCTGGCCGTGAAGGGACGTACTGGCGGCTCAGAGGGGTCCCAAGGGACTCACTCGTGACATCCGTGTTTCAAGGCCAGGCCCCCTCAGTCCACCTCGTCCTCCAGGGTGTGGGCGGAGCCTCGGAAAGCCTGCAGGAGGGCAGGGTCCCTGCCCCGGCCTGCTTCCCCGCACACACAGGGCTCTGTGCCCCCTGACAGAGTGGCCGGCACAGTGCGTTACAGGGGGGACAGACAGCAGGCTGGGCTTGCGGGGACTGGGTGGGGGTGTGGTGGCCCTGTGACGCCAGAGAGGCGGCTGCTGGGAACAGGAGGTCCTTTGTTCCTTTTGGGCGCTCTGGGAACCTCCGGGACTTCAGTGTCTGGCTGGGGTGCCAGAGGTGGAGGCCAAGAGGAAGGGAGTGGGGAGGCCGGGCGCCCTGGCTGCACATCTGCCCCTTGGTTCCCAGAGCTGAGGCCCAGGCCCAAGCCGGGAAGCTCCCAGCCATCACAGTGCCTGTGGCCCGGGGACTTGAGCTGTGGGAGCTGAGCTCTGCTGCAGGGGTGGGCAGGTGGTTAGGGGGGCAGGACTTTGTCTCTGGGGCCCAGAGGGATGTGAGGGGCAGCCACGTGGGAGGAGGGAAAGGACTTGGGGCCCGCGAGGGGAGGAGGCAGGTGGGCCAGGGCAGGGCCCCAGGCTAGGAGCAAGGAGGCCCCAAGAAAGCTCTGGGCTTGGGAACCTGTGTTCCATCAGGAGAGAGGCCCTGGGCAGGGGTGAGGGAGGAGAGCTGGGACCTCTGGCCTTACCATGCAAGAAGAGCCCTGGGTGCCCAGCAGGGCCCTGACTGGGGGTGCAGGACGGTGGGAGTAGTGGGGCACACCGCGGGGCTGACCCCAGATGCCAGGGAACCCACGGGAGCCCCTAGGTGGAAATGCAGGATGGATGCTGGCTTTTGGGGTGCTAAGGAGAGTGCTTCCTGCTCTCTGACTTCATGCTTGGAAATGCTACCACCCGCCTGCCTGACCCTGAGGTACGGGGGACCCCCCAAACATTCAACACATCAGAGAATGGGGGCAGGGTGCACAGCTTTATTGCCGGCCACGAGCCCCTGGGAGGAGGCCTGGCCTTGGGGGCCTCCGGGAAGGGGCAGCCTCCCCCCCCCCCGCCCGCGCCCAGTGGGAACACAGGCGCCCACAGTGCCAGCCAGGGGACCGTGAACAGGCCCGCCGTCACTGGCGGGGACTGGGGTGGGGGGCCTTCTGGAAGCCCTGAGCCGTGTCCTGACTTGGGCTGGCCCTGCGGGGTCTCACGGGGTGCCCGGCTCCCAGGCCCCCTGGGGGCTTGTGAGGAGTGAATTCACCCCGGAAGTGTGAGTGAGCAGTGGAAGGAGTGGCGGGTCGGGGCACGTGGGAGCACCGGAGTGGCTGGTGCAGGGGGCACCCAGACCTCCCACCCGCCTGCCCGCCCGGTGCGAGGCAGCTCCCAGGACTGGAGGCCGGAGTGGGAGGAGCCCACAAGGTGGGAGGAGCCTGCGTGGTGGGAGGAGCCCGGTGGGGGGAGGAGCCCCTGGTGGAAGGCCCCGTAATGGAGTGGAGGGTGCCAGGGAGGACCGGGTGGCTAGGACCCCAGGAGAGGGCTGAGGGTCCCTCAGAAGTGGGTTCCCTGAGGCGAGGCAGGGGCTTCCCTCCCTGGGGTGGGAGCCCGAGTAGGGGGCTGGGGTGGCCCCTGGCGGGGAGGGGGGAAGCAGGGAGGAGCGACAGAGGGACAAGGGCCCTTCCCGCCAGCCAGCGTGGCCATGAGTGCGAGCGGGGCAAGCTGGAGACGGTGTGACGGGCGCCGGGTGAGACCGGGGCGGCCCGTGAAGGGGCGCTCAGCGGGCCGCCTGGAGCAGTGCCCACAGCAGGCTGGCGGACGTGCTGAGCCACAGGGCGCCGGGGCTGCCCGCCAGGCCTACGGCCGCACTGCGGTTGCACTGGTTGCCTTGGCAGCAGGAGACAGACAGGGTGCGGCCGTCCGAGAACATTGTGCTGTTGGGGCACACCGGGGAGCAGGACTTCATGACCAGGATGCCACCAGGGTTTGCTGTGGAGAGAGGCGCACTCTGTGTGTCCCTCAGCCAGCCGGCCGCAGGCACAGCCCACTTTCGGGGCTCCTGGGGGCTCCTTCAGCAGTACCCAGGGGCTGGGGAGTCCCGTGTCCCCTCTAGCCAGGCTTCTCTGTGACACCGTCTGCAGGAATGACCCAGTGACCCCCTGCCTGCACGCCTTCCCTCCGGCAGAGCACCCCTGTGCTTTAAGTTACAGTGTCCAGGGGAGGTGCTGGGTCCTGCCCGCACGCCTCTGCCCTCCCTGGGACTTGGGGGGTGCTTTGGCGATGGTGGGCGAAGACTGCCAGCTGCTGGGCAGCCTGCACCGATGTTTTCGGATCTTCAGGTCAAACAGAAAGGGGCTGAAGGGGTGGGGCTACCTCGGCATGACCCCTCCTGCACTCCCTGGCCCGCCTTGGGTGCCTGTGCCTTGGGGACCGCTGACGAGGGCCGCCCAAGCCAGCGGTGCTCAGTCCCCGGGAGCCTCCTCCCCCAGCCTGTAGGATTCAGTGTGTGCTGGACACTGTGGCCCTGCCGGAGGGGACCGTTGCTTGAGCCTGGCCTGGACACCCAGCAGTGGGGCCCCGGCTCTCTGGGCCTCAGTCTCCATGTCCGGAAGATGCGGAGAACAAGAGAACTGGCCTCTGAGATTGTTTGGGGATCAAGCGGGTTAATCCGTGCCCAGCATTCAAACCGTGTTGTATAAGCGCTAGTGTTAGTGGGAGGTAGGTAGAGAGGGGTGCGGGG